>NC_135235.1:41047208-41350208 GCF_051348905.1 Ranitomeya variabilis | reverse complement strand
CAAACAATGTGGTAAGTAGAAAAAAGTACCACTGTGCAAAATATAGCAATGTGTAACCAAGGGGTGAGGAGGGAAAATAATGAAAGAGTACCTGTACCTTAAATGGCAACACTAAATCCAACCAAAGCGCACTCCGACGCGCGTTTCGGATGTATAATCCTTCGTCAGTGACGTAGATGTCATAATGGTTGCCATGGCGACGATGATGTCATAAAGGTTGCCTCGACCAATTAGCGATGGGCACAGTCTGCCGCGAATTCTGGAATCATCATTGTCCATATACTACGGGGACATGCATATTCTAGAATACCCGATGCGTTAGAATCGGGCCACAATCTAGTATATAAAAAAGGGAATAGCAGGACTCCAATTCCAAAAAAGATTGAGTTTATTCGTCCAACATGGCAACATTCGATTCATGTATGAACCTTTCTTGGCTTGAGATAGATAGATAGATAGATAGATAGATAGATAGATAGATAGATAGATAGATAGATAGATAGATAGATAGATAATGGATAGATAGATAGATAGATAGATAGATAGATAATATAATAGATAGATAATAGATAGATAAGATAATAGATAGATAGATAGATAGATAATAGATAGATGGATAGATAATAGATAAATAGATAGATAGATAATGGATAGATAGAAAAGATAATAGATAGATCTCTTTGCCATCTGGTCCCAGTTTGGGAGGTACAATCATTTGTCCCTTGTCTTATACATTTCTTTATATGCTTAAAGGATAGTTAAATATTACAAGTGATAAACCCCACGTACACAGTATGTACGCTTTTCCTTTGTTTTATTGTGCTGAATCCTTAACCTGTGAGTTCAATTAAAAACAAGTTAAAAATAAAAGTTAGAAACCCCCCTATAAAAAATTTCAAAGAACAAATCTCTAAAGCCAAAACTCTCAATGAAAATGATCAACTATACGAGAGCTGAAACAAATACACAAAACGATTAAATAACAAATTAAAATTAAAAAGCAAAATAAACTTACAATCAAATCCAATAAGCAAAAGTGAAATTTCGATGACTGTATTTATTGGAGTTTTAGGTTATTTGTTTATTTGTTTTTTTTTATTTAATAAACTCAAACTGTAAAACACCTTTGAATTAATTTAATCTCTTTGTTTAATCAATTTTTGCATTTTGTCCCCCCCCCAAAAACGGAAAATAAAGAAACAATCTGCTGCAGGATACACAGAGCAAGAAAAAATAGATATACTAATTGTTAGAGATTTCTATTCTCCTCCAAGTCTCTTCCCTGGTAGCTGCTTTCCGCCTGGCTCAGAACTGCCGAATCTCAGCTGGGAGTCAGCTAAGGAGGGTCTCCTTTTTCACAGGCGGCATCGCTTCACCTGCCCTCCAGATCCCCTTATTCCGCCTCCTCCTGTAAACCTCCCAGCTGAGCAATGTTAATCAGATGGGGACACAAGGTAACATTAAAGTAATTCAGCCAATTAGGCCCTGAATTGTTTGCATCCAGCAGCATTTTGTATTTCTGCAAATGTGTGAAGTGTAAAACTTGCCCTGCAGCACAAATGACAGCAGACATGTACTGGCGGAATGTCAACAGACCCTCGCAATGGCTGACGGCTGATAGTGATGCATACATATGTTTAGGAAACTGGACTTTTTTTTTTAATTTATTTATTTTTTTCGACGTGATATTTTATCGAGAGGAGTCAGAGCAAAGGGGTCTTTCGTGGCAGATGGGCAAGTGTACCAGGGATTGGCTAATCCCAAATCTGCATTCTCTTCTTCATGTAGCAACTGGGGATAGATGAAGCCAGCTGTCAAATGGAAGACTTTCATGGTCCCCTGCACACAACAGCTGCACAAGCCCTGCCTGCTTGGTTCTAAATTATTAAACATCTTTTTAGTTTGTTCCAGCTGCAGGCATCAGTGTATTTATGCAGCCTTTGTGCATTTTACATATGATTCCTTCTCCCCTCCTCTCATCAAAATGCTGTTTGTAAAAGTCATTATCCCATCTGTGCCCCAGTTTGGCCAAACAGCCTAAGACAAATCCGATGCTATTCTCCTTCTAGGACAATTTGGGAGTTGAAGATGATTGCACTGACTTGAGACTTCAGGGGCCCGGTGTTTTGCTTGCTTTCACTCCACCACCTGTAAGCAGTAGTGTCATCTCTAAAGCTTAAGGGTACAGACGTGTAATAAGGGTCTTTGCAAGTAAGATTTTATCCTTGGAAACACGGCTTTGGGAAAAAAAAATTAAATAAATAAAAATAAAGCGGCTTGCCTTTCGGTCTATAAGGATTTTTTTTTTCTAAGCATTTTCAAAAAGATGGGGCCGGTCGTAGAAACTGCTTTAAATAATCTTTCACCGGCAGATAGCTTCCCTATAGATTTCAGCCACAATAATACTGTTATTATTATTTTTATTTTTTTCCGAGCAGACATGAATATTCACAGACTCGGTATAAACCGACGCTACTGAAAAGGGAGAGTTCTGCACGGCAGCCAGTGACTTTTAACACAAGCGATAGGCTTTGAAATTATAATGTAATGAACACGCAACTGGCAACGCAAAACAGGCAAAACAGGACCCGGTGTATTAATTATAGTGTGAAAGCACAGGAAAAAAAATAAAATTGGAAAAAAAAAATTATATTTGTTTCCTGTTTAATATCAGAGCCAATTTCCAGGACTGACAACAAAGTATTACTGGCAGTAAATTGAATTTTTACAGATGTGGTTAAGTGATGAAATACTGTATAGAAAATGATGTGACATGGGAGCCTGGGAGAGACATGCGGTGAGCGGAGGATGTGGGCGATCAGGAGACCCCATAGTGTTTCGTTAGAGAAGACACATATGTGTACAGATATATCTATACAAGAAAGATAGGAAGGAAGGAAGGAAGGAAGGAAGGAAGGAAGGAAGGAAGGAAGGAAGGAAGGAAGGAAACCATAAGATGGGTGGATGAAATTAGATATCGTTATTTGCACGAATAGTATGGTATTTGGGCTATTCGTTACTCAGTGAGTAATTAGGTATTTGCTTTGGTATATTCAAGTGACTTGCCCAGCATGTTTGGCACTTTATTTGCAGCCAATGAACATGCTGGGCTGGCTTGCCAATCACAGTAATACCGGCGCCATCTCTGGTGTGGCATTACTGTGATTGGCTGGCCTTCCAGCATCATAGGGACTATTTAAAAGCTGCCGGCGTCATCTTGCATACATTGCAGTAGGAAACAGTATAGGGAGAGCGTAGTGTGAACGTAGGGAGAGTGATAGGAGCATAGGAAGAGCATAGTTTTAGTGTAGGGACAGTGAAAGGCGAGTAGGAAAGTGATAGGAGGTTACAGCAGTGAGCGTTATTTATTCCAAAAAGCTCTTTTAAGAGCTTAAGACTGTCAAGATTAGTTGTTTGTTAGGTGGAAATTTAGTAGGGAGAGATTTGATAGGAGGGAGGGAGGGTGGGAGAAGGGCAGGCACCTGGGTGTTCTCATTATTGCAAGTACATGCTGCAGCTCTCTGCTATTTTCCACATAAAATACTTAATATTTGTCTAGCAGTTGTGCGAGTGGCGCAATCTGGGTACAGATAATCTTATGTGACAATTTAGCAGGGGCAATAATCTTCATTAGTCCGCATCTGGAGTGTGTCAGCAAGGCTATTGGAAAAAAAAAATCATAATTATCTATTGCTTTAAAAAGTAGAATATCTTTATGCAGCATTTGCGCGACTGGCGCCATCTGGGTACAGACAATCTAATGTGACAATTTAGCATGGGCAATAATCTTAATTACTCTGCATTTGGAGTCTGTCAGCAAGGCGACTGAAAAAAAAACATAATTTTCTATTGTTTTAAAAAAATAGTGTATCTTTATCTAGGAGTTGTGCGACTGGCGCAATCTGGGTACAGATAATCTTACGTGACAATTTAGCAGGGGCAATTCATCATTACTCTGCATTTGGAGTGTGTCAGTAAGACAATCTCCAAAAGATAGCCACACATTGCTAGATACAGTGAATTTGTACATAAATGAGGGTATGTGCACACGTTGCGGATTTGCCTGCGGATCCACAGCGGATTGGACGCTGCGGATTCGCAGCAGTTTTCCATCCGATTTACAGTACCATGTAAACCTATGGGAAACAAAATCCACAGTGCACACCTTGCGAACAATACAGCGCGGAAACGCTGCGTTGTATTTTCTGCAGCATGTCAATTCTTTGTGCGGATTCCACAGCGTTTTACACCTGTTCCTTTATAGGAATCTGCAGGTGGTAAAACGCAGGTGAAATCCGCACAAAAAATGCTGGAAATCCATGGTAAATCCGCAGGTAAAACGCACTGCATTTTACCTGCAGATTTTTCAAAAACTGAGCAGAAAAATCTGCACAGAAATCCGCAACATGTGCACATAGCCTAAGGGTACTTGTGAAAAATTAAGCCAGTATTTTTTGGTTTCATAAGCATAACGCATTCAATATGAGAAAGGGTGATGTTAAAGGACGTGGATGTGGTGGCACCCGCCATGACTGTGTGACAGATCAGAAGGTGACTGTATCTCGTTCTAGCTTCCTGTCAAAATTTGGTCAGCGCACTACACCACTAACAAACCCAGACAAGTGCAAGGATGTTGTGGGTTGGATGGCAGACAAAGGCTCCAGTGTGTTGACAAGCAGCATCATGAAGTCTTCCAAATGGTCCAGTCTCAGTAGCCAAGAGGCTGGGCCTCTGAATTCTCAACCTGGTTCTTCTTCCTCCCACCATCAAGAGTCCCAGAAGACATATGACCCAATGCTGGCCACTCTGAGGAACTGTTTACGTTCCCTTGTAATTTGTCAGGCCTGTCGACATGCACCATTAAAGAGGGTCATGAGGAGGTGGAGTGCAGTGATACCCAAACATTTGAGCACCCACAGCCAGGAGAAATGCATGTTGGGGAAGGTCAATTGATGTCTGAAGAGGTGGAGGATAATCATGAGGCACAGTTGACATCAGGTCACCCTCAAATCGCAGCTCAGAAGGAAGATCAGAGTGAGGAATTGGAAGTCGATGTGGTCGATGATGAGGCCACTGATCCAACCTGGCACGGTAGCACAGAGAAATGGATGGATCCGTAGTAAGAATAGATGCAAGAAGGTGTAGTGGTTTGCCCAGAGGTAGAACTCGGTCAACTGTTCCACAGAGCCCTCCCACTCGGCTAGATAACAGGCCAAAAGTGCATTGTTCCCCTGTATGGCAGTTTTTTATGCAAGTTCTTCAGATCAAACAACTGTAGTTTGCAGCATCTGCGAAACCAGGCTAAGAAGAGGAAAGAACACTGCAAACTTGAGCACCACCAGCATGCAATAGCACATGGAGCCAAGCACCCCTGTAAGTGGGCAGAACGCCTAAGTACCAAATCTGTGTCTGATGGTCAAACCACTGCCCCTTCCCCTGCGATACAGCCTTCCCAATCTGATGACCATGAAGCAGGCACTGATGCCTTCTGTCCACAACCAGCAGTTACATACACACAACAATCAGTAACCACGTCCACTTCATTGTTGCAGTGCAGCATTCAGTTGTCCCTGCCCCAGTCATTTACTAGAAAGCAGAAATATCCAGCCACCCACCCACAGGCCCAAATGCTAAACACCCACATTGCCAGATTGCTAGCCCTGGAAATGTTGCCATTTCAACTCGTGGGAACTGTGTCTTTCCATGACCTCTTGGCAGTAGCAGCCCCTTGGTACTCGATTCCCAACCAACAGTATTTTTTCCGGTGTTCTCTCCCCGCATTACATAAGCACATTGTACACAATATCAGCCTTGCTCTTGTCAACACAGTCACAGGGAAGGTTTACCTAACTGCAGACACGTGGACAAGTTCTTGTGGGCAGAGACAATACATTTCCCTGATGGCACACTGGGTTAACCTGGTGGAGACTGGGACAGAGTCAGAGGCTGGAACATCACACATCCTACCCACATTAAGAATAGCAGGCACAACTTCCATCAGGATTTCAGTCTCCTTGTATTCCACTTCCTTTCTTTCTTCCTCCTCCTCCTCCTCAGCGGAACTAGCTTCCCATCACTCCGCAGCTGGGAAATCTTCAGCACTGTCTTGGCGAAGCGGCGGCACGCTTTGCTGAAGGTCATTTGTTTAGGTGATAAAGCTCACAACGCAGCCGAGCTGTTGAAAGACATAAAAGAACAGACTGATCAGTGGTTCTCCCTGATGAACCACCAACCAGGCCTGGCTGTGTTCGATAATGGGGGTAACTTTGTGGTGGCTTTTAAAGCTGGTACATGTTCCATGCATGGCCCACATGCTGAACTTGGTTGTACAGTGGTTTTTAAAAAATTTCCCTGACTTGCCTGACCTAGTTGCCAAGGTACGCCGTGTCAGAGCATATTTCTGAAAGTCATATCAGGCTTTCGCCAGTCTAGCTTTGCTGAAGCAGCGCTTTAATTTGCCTCGCTGACTGATTTATGACATGCCTGCAAACTGGAATTCGACCTTCCATATGGCATGGCTTAGTGAGCAGCAGGGGGCAGGCTCTGAATCCCAGGTTCTCAATGCCTTTCAGAGTAATACTCAGCCCCGACACATAAGAACTGCCGAGTGGGTGTGGATCGCTGACCTATGTGAGATTCTTTAAAATTTTGAGTACTGCAACAAGATGGTGAGCGCTGATGACGCTATTATGAGCGTAACCATCCCACTGCTCTATTAAAACGTTCGCTGCAGAAACTGAAAGAGGAAGCTTTAAATGCTGAGCAGGTGGCTATGGAGCAAGATTGTACAGTGGCTTATACCACACAGCACAGTCTCACACAGTATTCTCAGGTCACATTGGGTGATGATGAGGAACAGGAAGAGGAGGAGGAGCAAGATTTTTTGGTCTGCTCTACACAGGGGACTCCCAATCTAAGTTTCATGCCTGCCCAGCATGGATGGCCTGAAGAGAAGGAGGAGGCTATGCATCGTGAGGAGGATAGGATAGTTAGTGTTGTTACTGGTGAGGACAGTGAACGTTTGACTCTTTGTAGTCTTCCACACATGGCAGAGTTCATATCCAGATGCTTTTCCCAAGACCCTATAGTGAAAGACATTTTGTCCAACATGAAATACTGGCTGCACACTTTTCTTGACCCACGGTACAAGGAGAAATTTGCTTCTCTAATGTCGGAGGCAAAAGTGCCATTTTCAGAGCAGGCGTGCCAGAGGGTCGTAGTGGAAGACTTGCTCAAAAGATTACCCTCAGACAACGCTGGTGGCAGAGGTACTGGCTCTTTTTGTTCACAAGGATTACAGGGGGGGCCTCAAACACCAGGTACAACTCGGGGGAGGAAAATGTCCACCAACTGGGCCATTTTTATGATATCGTCACATCAGCAAGGGCTATCTGTGGGTGTAACTATGACAAGGAGGGAAAAGATGACCAAGATGGTGCAGGACTTGAGTGACCATATCAGCATCCTTCCTGATTCTTTAGTGCCCTTTAACTATTGGCTGGCCAAGCTACACACTTGGCCCAACCTCTCCTTATACGCCTTGGAGGTGCTGCCATATCCTGCCACGAGTGTGCTGTCTTAGTGGGTTTTTAGTTCGGCAGGTACAATCATAACAGATAGGCGCTGTCAACGGAAAATGCAGACAGGCTGACCCTTCAAGGGGATAAAGTGGCTTCTTGCACCCGCGAAACTCGCGTCGAGGTCCTGCCATCCGGTCCTGGGTCACCCTTCATACCGTTGATAAGCGCTGCCCCTTGGTATTACTCTATATTGTGTCACTGGCTGTTGCATGCCTTTTTTAAAAACCTTGGTTTAGTCTCTATCCAAGCTTACCTTCTGGTTTATGGCTTTTGATGCCCTACTACTCAGTACATACAGAATATCTGATTTTCCCACCTTTAGTGGGTGACCTTGGTATATCTGTGTTGTCTTGGTATTTTGTTACTGTATTGTATGAAATCTCTGTTCTTATATGATATCTAATACAATTTATACTTGATTTTATCTAATTTCACCTGTTACTCCTCATTCTCCTTTTGTTTCTTTATTCTATTATTATACTTTTTTTATTGTGTTGCCCTTCTCACGGTCTCTTCAAGCGTGTATATGGTAGCTTGATGTTGTTTTTTGGGTCTGCACTTGGACATTTTGGAACATAAATGCATTAATATGCTCCACACAATTCAGCATGTTTCAGCCTTACACAGAATAATAATATGAGTAATGAAACATGCTCTATATATATGTTGCCAGTTCTAAAATCTTACCAACACCTCCCTTTATAAAGGGAAATTCGACATACTACCGCTGTTACCATACACCATATACTTCTCATATACGCAGCACCCCAGTAAGTGGGCAGAACGCCTGGGTACAAAATCTGTGTCTGACGGTGAAACCATTGGCCCTTCCCCTGTGTTACGTCATTCCCAATCTGCTGTCCAGGAATGAGGCGCTGAGCCCTCCAGCCCACAACCTGCAGTTGCACAGACACAACAGTCAGCAACCACGTCCAGTTCATTGTCCCAGCGCCGCGTTCAGTTGTCTCTTGTCAGCATATATGTCTGTTCACAAATTGTTAGTTAGATAGGGCATACATATTCATTAGCAATTTACATTGTCCGTTGCTGGAGAAAGACCATTGCTGACTTTTGCAGGCTCCTAAATGAGACTTGTGTCTCTTTATTAAATTGTCACTTACCTCACATTTTCTAAATTTGGGTCCTTACAAAAAAATGGTGGTTGGGTATTGGCCAGTTTCTGTATATTTTAAGTACGTCTAAGAGACTGGGTTAATGCGCTCTACAGACCTATTCAGGCCAAAGCCTTACACATAAGAATTATAAATCAGAGCACATACATATTTTATACATTTCCTGACTACTTCACTGTGCCAGAATAATCCTAGACTCCCACAAATATATATCAAATTAGAACAATTGGAGTCAAACAATGATATAAGATGAACAAAATAATGTATTGGTCATAATTACATTATTAACAATTACGTATAAAATATACTAATATAAATATAGATAGACTGGTGATTAGACCAGCTATTAAAAAGACTGAAGGGCACAGGTAAAAGAGAGTCCCATGAAAAACGCTAACAGCCTATATCCGACCAGAGAATATAAGTTCTTTGAACAAGTAGACCACACAGTAAACACGTGTATGCACCTTTAAGTGCAGCAAGTAAATTGGCTAGTCAAAGATTGATTCTCACCCGTCATGGTCGCAGCGTATCAAGGGACTGCCAGCCCCTACGCGCGTTTTGCGTAGGCTTCTTCAGTGGGCTTTACACATATTGGAACATGGTCATTACCACCTTAAAGCCTTCACCTGAGCTCTGTAGCACTGCCTGTCACCTGAGTAATACACTCCACAGACAGACAGTTTTCACAGCATCTGGTGGCCCTCTGAAAATTAAAAGCGAGGGCAGCATAATGACATGGCGGTGGACATGGTGGTGGTAGCAGGCGAAGCCCGAAATTCAAATGGGCATATTTGAAATGGCATTGTAAAGGGATGGGGAATATGTTTTCCACTAATTTGCTAACTATTTGGCATGAGGGAGGGATCTCCCATATGTAAGAGTGAGAGCTCTCCCAAATGTATGATACAGGGCCACCCGAGGGCCCTTGCTAACCCCAGGTTTAACGGCAAAAGGTGGCTACTTTGAAGAACCTAGAATATAAGACATATTTTCAGTTGTTTCACACTTTTTTGTTAAGTATATAATTCCACATGTGTTAATTCATAGTTTTGATGCCTTCAGTGTGAATTTACAATTTTCATAGTCATCAAAATACAGAAAATACAGAAAAATCTTTAAATGAGAAGGTGTGTCTAAACTTTTGGTCTGTACTGTACATGTAATTATGAAGGAAATAATGTTTCTTACCATTTTTCACTTTAAAAAAATTGTTTAGTTGGTCTTTTTAAAAATCAGTAAAACCGGCGCAATAGTCTGACAACATTATTCCCAGATACCATATGTGAGTCAGAAAGGCATGCAGACATCTTCTCCATGCTGTTCCTATTTAGTTTTAGCCCTTTCCCATCAATTTCAGCTTTTTTCTCATGCCCCCAGACCTGTTTGTTGGGTCCTGTAGAAAAATATTCGGCTTTCCCATTGACTTGCATTGGATTTATTATTTGGTGCGGATACACAGATATTACACATTATTTGTGCTGATTTTCCTGAATCCGAATATTTCACTATTTGATCATCACTAGGTTTAAGGTCTCATCAAAGAAAAATATGCCTGGTCGCAGCTAAATGCCTTCATTTTATATAGCAGTAATGCGGTACAAATGTCATATATTCAAAGTTTGCATTCATCTTACTGCTTACAGAGAGTGCTGCTGCATGCTTTTCTTCACAAATAGTTAGATAGTTAGCTTGGTAGATAATAGATAGATAGATAATAGATAGATAATAGATGGATAGATAGATAATAGATAGACAGAGATAGATAATAGATAGATACCGTATAAGCCGACCTGAGTATAAGCCGACCCCTAATTTTGCCTAAAAAAACTGGGAAAACTTAATGACTCGAGTATAAGCCTAGGGTGGGAAATGCAGCAGCTACTGGTAAATTTCAAAATAAAAATAGATACCAATAAAAGTAAAATTAATTCAGACATCAGTAGTTTAAGTATTTTTGAATATCCATATTGATTCAGGAGCCCCATATAATGCTCCATATAGTGTATGATGGGCTCCATAAGATGCTCCATGTTAAAATAAGCCCCATATAATGCTGCACAAATGTTGATTATGACCCCATAAGATGCTCCATAGACACATTTGCCTCGTATAATGCTCCACAAATGTGGATTATGGCCCCATAAGATGCTCCATACAGATATTTGCCCCATATAATGCTGCACATGGCCCCATAAGATGCTCCATACAGATATTTGCCCCATATGAAACCAGCACTAGCACTCCTTTTTTTCTCTGTTAAGTTGTTGGATGTGGCTGCCCCCAGGCTGATCTTGCACTCCTCCCATTGACCTTGCAGATGGCCGTAATCAGCTCTACCTGCCCATAAATTGTAGGCTTAGCTCGAGAGTGACATGTTTTGTCCATAGTTGTAGGCTGGTGGCCCAAAAGTGGCATGTACAGTAGAGTAGGACCCATCAGAGGGAGGTCACCTTGCCATGGTTGATGGGCACACATGAATCTGCCAATTTATGCGCTAAAAACCTTCGTTTTCATCTATTACTGTAAGTTTTATGGAAAAATTTTTTTTAGAAACATTTGTTTTAACATTTTTTTTGAGAAGTATAATCTACATTGAACGGTTTTAATGTTTTTCTGTGTTTTCACATGGCCTAGATTCATGCACATGTGCTGCTGTGTTCTTTTAGTCTATATAATGTAGTTTTGCAGTGTGCACATTTTCACATTAGAAGTGCTGGTTGTTGTTTTTTTGTATAGATAGATAGATAGATAGATAGATAGATAGATTTACATGACAGCTTCGGTGCTTGGACGTGGTAAGGTAGGACACTCATTGCATACCTGCATGCACTTTATTATAGTTGCTTACAGTCCAGATTTTTCTTGGACAGTGTTGGGAACTGGGTTGTAAAGGGACAATCCCCAGCAAAAAGAGGTAAACTGGCATTTTAAAGTGTATCCTCAGGCATACTGAGAGCAGGGCTCAGATATCCCAATTTTGCATTTTAGAATTTTGGTAACTTTGCTCCTCGTGCTGCCATGTTGTTTCTCCAGGAGACACTGTATTTTTGGCTGATTTTGGAAAAATATGCAATAGTACTTGTCATACTGCTGCCTCCATGATTCTGTAGCACTGGCTTTAATACATTGTTGTTGTACCCTTCCTAAGCAGCGGAGGAGGATACCTTGTAGGTGACTTATCCCAGGGCTACATTATAATGGTGGCAAAATGGACTAATTCACCCACGCTCTGTCCTTTAAAAATCAACATTAAACCTCCTGAACAATCTACAACTTTGGATGACTCTATTTGGGCGCTGTAGTGTATAATTCGTTGTCCGGAATGTGGCGATATATTTTCTTACACTTACAATCAGATTTTTTTTTTTTAAAGTGAGAAAGTAAACTAATAATATTCACCTACATCTGAAAAACTAACAGCAAGGGTCTGGCAGTTATAGTTTGGTGCCAGGACGTCCTCCTGTGCTTGGGAAGTTTGGACATGGACAATCCTGACTGCTTAGGGAAAGGCTGAGGTTGCAGAGTCAATTAATGCAGAGAGAATTCATTATATAGTGTTTTCGATCGCAGCCGGTCGTTGATATGTCGTAGTTCTCATTATTTAAACATTGCATGAATTCATTGTTTCATTTTGTATCACGAATAGCTACCACGGGCTGTTTACTTCTCAGCTCTGCTCCCAGTGGGTATTACCTAACTCTTCCAAATTTCCTAATTTTTAGGAAATACATTTGCGAAATGTATCATTTATCCGATTAATTTTTTTAAAAAAAGAACGTGTTTCGGCTATTGAAAACACAGCATGCGCACGTCTGAGAATGAACTCACACAACCAACTTGTTCTCATTATATTTGCCTTTATTACCTCGGTGTAGACAGCCAGATAAACACAACCAGAGCCCGAGAGGGCCGGCAAGCAGCTGATTTTTCTGCAAACATTGTTGTCAGGTTTTGGCTGGCGTCTTGCTGACTGGTTTGCTGAAGGGACAAAAATGTCCCTTTCTGCAACTAATCTGCTCAACCCAGAGATCTAACATCCAGTGTTTGATTTCCCTGCATCATTGTATCTCGTCTGAGAGAGTTCTGCACATTTCTAGCACTTAATGAAGAAAATGTAGAGAATTTTATTACATTGTCATTTTAAATGTTTGAAAATGTTTTCCCAAGTAGAACTGAAAGAAATAATATTATTCATTTGTATAATTGTCATATTTTGTAACATTATTTATAAAATTAAGAATTAACTACCCATAAATCTTACAATTTAAAGACAACTATGTCATCACGGCGGCTCAGTGGCTAGCACTAGAGATGAGCAGAACTTTTTAAATTCAAATTTGCCATCTGCACCAAATTTTCCCCCAAAATTTGTGGCAAATAAATTAGCACGAATCTCAACACTGGAAAGCTTGTAATTGACCATAAAATATAAGTGGGGGAGAGGAGAAAGACAGAGAGCCTTGTCCACCATAAGAGCTTGCAGCACTATATATGTAAGAGAGAGAAAACATCGCTAATCATAAGAGCTTACACTCTACAGGAGAGAGAGGACCACGCTGACCATAAGAGCTTACACTCTACTGGAGAGAGGACCCCGCTTACCATAAGAGATTACACTCTACTGGAGAGAGGACCCCACTGACCATAAGAGATTACACTCTACTGGAGAGAGGACCCCGCTGACCATAAGAGCTTACACTCTACAGGAGAGAGAGGACCCCACTGACCATAAGAGCATACACTCTACTGGAGAGAGAGGACCCCGCTGACCATAAGAGCTTACACTCTACAGGAGAGAGAGGACCCCACTGACCATAAGAGCTTACACTCTACAGGAGAGACAGGACCCCACTGACCATAAGAGCTTACACTCTACAGGAGAGAGAGGACCCCACTGACCATAAGAGCTTACACTCTACTGGAGAGAGAGGACCCCACTGACCATAAGAGCTTACAGTCTACAGGAGAGAGAGGACCCCGCTGACCATAAGAGCTTACACTCTACAGGAGAGAGAGGACCCCGCTGACCATAAGAGCTTACACTCTACAGGAGAGAGAGGACCCCGCTGACCATAAGAGCTTACACTCTACAGGAAAGAGAGAGGACCCCACTGACCATAAGAGCTTACACTCTACAAGAGAGAGAGGACCCCGCTGACCATAAGAGCTTACATTCTACTGGAGAGAGAGGACCCCACTGACCATAAGAGCTTACACTCTACTGGAGAGAGAGGACCCCACTGACCATAAGATCTTACACTCTACAGGAGAGAGAGGACTCCGCTGACCATAAGAGCTTACACTCTACAGGAGAGAGAGGACCCCGCTGACCATAAGAGCTTACACTCTACAGGAGAGAGAGGAACCCTCTGACCATAAGAGCTTACACTCTACAGGAGAGAGAGGACCCCACTGACCATAAGAGCTTACACTCTACAGGAGAGACAGGACCCCACTGACCATAAGAGCTTACACTCTACAGGAGAGAGAGGACCCCACTGACCATAAGAGCTTACACTCTACTGGAGAGAGAGGACCCCACTGACCATAAGAGCTTACACTCTACAGGAGAGAGAGGACCCCGCTGACCATAAGAGCTTACACTCTACAGGAGAGACAGGACCCCACTGACCATAAGAGCTTACACTCTACAGGAGAGAGAGGACCCCACTGACCATAAGAGCTTACACTCTACTGGAGAGAGAGGACCCCACTGACCATAAGAGCTTACACTCTACAGGAGAGAGAGGACCCCGCTGACCATAAGAGCTTACACTCTACAGGAGAGAGAGGAACCCTCTGACCATAAGAGCTTACACTCTACAGGAGAGAGAGGACCCCACTGACCATAAGAGCTTCCACTCTACAGGAGAGAGAGGACCCCACTGACCATAAGAGCTCACACTCTACAGGAGAGAGAGGATCCCACTGACCGTAAGAGCTTACACTCTACAGGAGAGAGGAACACGCTGACAATAAGAGCTTACACTCTACAGGAGAGAGAGGACCCCACTCAACTCGAGCTCGATCCACTTGTCTCTAGTTAGTACTGTTGCTTTGCCACGCTAGTGTTTTGGGGGTTCATTTCCACAGAGGACAACATCGGCATGGAGTGCATTTTCACCTACACTCCAAAGTCATTTGGAAATTTACAGTGGTGATAACGTCTATAAAAAGCACTGTGGAATATAATGGTGCTATATAATAGCATAATAATAAAATACAAATCTGTCACTGGGTCGAAAGTGGGCAATTTTTTTTGTCCTTTTTTTTTCCCATAAAAATTAGCACTAAATGAAAAAGGCCCCCAAAAAAGAGAATATTGAGTCAAGTAGCAGGAAAAAAAATAACAGCAAAAACAGCAACTTTTGAACTGGTGAGTCTGGAGAACTCCTGTAATGATGCATCAACTCTCAGAATTAATTTAAAATCCTTTATTTAAGCGGTGTAAAATAAATTTCAGGTCGTCCAAAGATGTTCAGAAAATAAAACATTTTATTTGAAAAAACTATATATTTTGTATGGTCTAATACTAATAATGTTTATTTATGTGAAAATAGAATGTACATTACTACTATTATTTCAGCAAATAATGGTGGATTATTTTTTACGTAAAATGCATAATAATTATGGAATTACATGTGCAATGTTTTTCTCCTGGAGGATGCTCCAGTCCATCGGCAGCCATTTTTATGAAAGGAAAACCTGTGAGTAAGTGCAAGAATCATGTTCCCAACACTTTTGTAAAATAAAGATAAAGTGGCCAATAAAGATAAAGTGATGAGCGAGCGTGCTCGATTAAGGTGTTAACCGAGCATGCTCGTGTCCTAATCGAGTATTTTCGGCATGCCTGAAAAAAATGCCGGGATTACCTAACAAACAGCCATGAGACATTGCTTACACTATTTTTTGCTTTTCTACTATTTACTGTCAAGCTTGGAGGCATTTTTGAATTTACAATGAGGCTTCTGATTGCTAGTTTCATCGCCTGGCCCTGCCTGCTATAACCATTACCCATACATTGAATAATAACCCGTTATGACAAAGTAAATTATTAATAGCAACCTAGAACTTTTTTGGTCATCCATTTACCTTCACCCGTTCCCCCCTCCCCATAATTTGAATTGACACATTTTACCCACACCAATACATAATCCTATCATTTCTATTTTTCTATCCACACCTCGGGCTCATCCTAATTAAAGGGTCCGACCCGAATATCCGCCACCTCAGTCAATAGAAATAAGTGAGATATTTCCTTTTCTCTGGAAATTCCGTGTGAAGTATGTTCCAGGAGCCTTCGTATTATCAGGCTGTAGGCTCCTCTCTTTCATATTTCCCATCTTTCGGCTAGAAGCACACAGCGGCAGCGACGTTCGAAGACAATAATGAACGAGGTCACGGCGTAGCAGTTGTGCATGAAAGATGTGAAAATTTACTGCAAATGAGACAACAGCAGTAAATTCATTTTTATTCAGATTACTGTCATCATACATTACCACGTCTCCTGTAAACACCGCGCTTCAGACGGTGTGACAGCGAATTATTATTTGTGAGATTATACTATTAAGCTATTAACATGTCACCTCCTGTTTGAAACAATGACTCAGCTTAGCACAACATAATAGGACAAGTTAGGCAGACGAGCCGAGGTGATAGGAAGGCGAGGCAGGAGAAAGACGACCGTGCCGTGAATGACAGATGGCACTTAAAGGCCTCAAATCTATTCAAAACATCACACGTATAGAGCTGTAAATATTCCTTACCCCCCACTCCATGTCTCATCAATTAAACTGAAACTGCCATTTAATTCATTTTATCCCTCTTGTAAACTGCAAAGCTGTCGCGTTTTAGAATCTTGGCAGGAAAACAACCAGCAATCTGGACCACAATAGCTTTCCATATGTACATGCAATGCCATTTACTTACCTATAGGGGGTGCAGAAATGGCAGCCACGCCCAGGTGCTAAAGGGCCCTTGGTGCTAATGGGCTTGGTGCTAAAGGGCCCTTGGTGCTAAAGGGCTTGGTGCTAAAAGGCCCTTGGTGCTAATGGGCTTGGTGCTAAAGGGCCCTTGGTGCTAAAGGGCTTGGTGCTAAAGGGCCCTTGGTGCTAAAGGGCTTGGTGCTAAAGGGCCTTTGGTGCTAAAGGGCTTGGTGCTAAAGGGCCTTTGGTGCTAAAGAGCTTGGTGCTAAAGGGCTTGGTGCTAAAGGGCCTTGGTGCTAAAGGGCCTTTAGTGCTAAAGGGCTTGGTGCTAAAGGGCCTTTGGTGCTAAAGAGCTTGGTGCTAAAGGGCTTGGTGCTAAAGGGCCCTTGGTGCTAAAGGGCCCTTGGTGCTAAAGGGCTTGGTGCTAAAGGGTCCTTGGTGCTAAAGGGCCTTTGGTGCTAAAGGGCTTGGTGCTAAATGGCCCTTGGTGCTAATGGGTTTAGTGCTAAAGGGCTTGGTGCTAAAGGGCCCTTGGTGCTAAAGGGCTTGGTGCTAAATGGCCCTTTTGGCACATTAAAAGACGTCAGTGTTAGAAAAGGAACAAATCGGTTTGAGATTAATTGAATTTTACTTTAATGTCATTATAAATTCAGATTCTCCTGAATTCGAATGTCCTGTGGTTCGTTTTGTGCAAACAAGCAAAATACCAGTCGGACCGGCACCGTTGTTATGATTTGTATAGGGGTGAAAAAAATACTATGCTACTCACCTCTCCCACCTCTGCAGTCTGCTATCTGGTCCTTTAGGCACATCATGCAGTATGTCCTCTTTGGCTCTTCCAGCATTTTCACTCCACATCAGGGTTTCCTTCTTGCACCATGGCATCAGAGTGAAACTTTGTCCCAACGCGGAATGAAGATGCTTGCAGAACCAATGTAGATGTAATTGATTTAGCAGCGACAAGAGTATATTTTTTTTACCCCATGTTTATTTAAGAAGCTCTCCTCCCATCAAAAATTTGTATCCTCTTAATATATTACAGTTACCATAATTTACAGCTCTGTGTACTTAAAATTGCTCATTTTGACTTTGTACCCAGCTAATTCTTCTCGTTTCTTCTCGTCTATAACATCATGTGATTAAAAACTGACTAGCTGAATCCTTCTAAGTTTTATGTAGAGGAAGTATATTTTCCCTGCATGAGTCATCATTAGAACTACAAATCTACATCATTGCAAAGTCCCTGGCAGGAGGGAGGAATGGAGTAGCTGAGTCAGGAGTTTGGAAAAGGGATGACTCACACAGGTTTAAAAAGTTTTCCCCTTTCAACATAGAGCAGGAAAAAGAGAAGAATTACTGTACAATGAGCAATTGTAAGTACACAGTGCTGTATAACATGATGATTGCAATATATTAAGAGGATAAAAACTTTGATGGGAATGCTTCTTTAAGCTCCAAGGTCTGAAGAGACCCTGAAATATGATACAAGGCACATTCAATACGCTCTACATTATTTTGAATCAAATTTCTTGGCCAAATTTAAACAAACTACCAAAATCGAATTTTGTTAGATTCAGATCACTCATCATGGCGCTTACTGAAGAAGCTGCATGGGGAACCCGGCTAACTGGAGCGCTCCTGATAATCAGCTGTTCAGCGCTGTAGCTGCATGTCGCGGCTGTGTGACAGTCACAACGCACAGGCTCTCCATGCATGTGTTGTGACTGTCACACAGCCGCGATAAAGGCAGCTGCAACGCTGAACAGCTGGTTATCGAGAGCGCTCCAGTTAGCTGGGTTCCCCATGCAGCTTCTTCAGTAAGCACTATAGCTTGCCGAATTAGAAGGGAGCCGACGATGTTCACTCATCTCTAATCATAAATGACCCATGATAGGCAGGGGACTTGTTACAGATTTTGCACAAAACTAGAGCGTCAGTGATCTATCTAAATCAAATATGGTTGCAGCATGACCTAAGTGAGTAGAACATCACGGGGTGCTGTAATATGCTCTCTAGCATTTGGCTACATGATGATTTTCAAGAGTGATTGTGCCAAAGATGCAGTCGCAAGGGCTTGGTTATAGTAGCTAGAGGGCATGTGCCCCTTGGCTTCCTCTATCTTGGGGTGTAGGGAACGAATTCTACAATCAACCGTCACTGTACATGATGGTTTTTCGGACTGGATTGTTAGATTCACAGAGAGAACCAGGTGCTGAAGGCTCAGGGTAGGTAGCCTCCAGATAATGTTCTCCTATTCAACTTTTAGCTTACAAGCTATCGGATGTGCTCTGCTAATGTAGCCAGTCCAACTGCAGGCCATCTCAGTCCAGCCGCAGGCCATTTCAGCTACATGAGGCTGCAGTAGCAGATCAACTAAGGACAAGATCCCTAGTGGTAGTATCAGGGCCCTCATCAATTTTTTTGTCTAGGAATAGACTTTCAATGACTGTTAAAAGGACGGGGAGAGCACTCACCTCATGAATAAATGAGACTCAGAAACTATGCGTCCAGTTGGGTTCTCTGATCACTCCACTTAGTTAACCATGTCTGGGCATATCCATGGTCATTCTGTTATCATTAGCTCATATATATGAACAGCTTATATCCTGCACCTATTTTCTCTTCATGTGCATTCCTCCTTTTCTTTGCCCTCTCTGAAATACTTTCTCCACTTTCCATTGCAGATCTATGTACGGCCCCTTCCATCCTACTATCGCTTAATGGCTCATGCCAACAACAGAATTTTCCGTCCAAGCGCTACTATCCGTTAGAAAAAAAGGATTGCATTCAGGCCAATATTATTCAATGGGGCAGTACAGACGAACTATTTTTTCCTCAGATTGATTCGGCGTGTGAAAAAAATTGCAGCATGCATGGTTTGACTCTAGAAATCATAAGAGACTCACTCATTCAAGTCTATGGGTGTGAAAAAATATCAGATGGCATATGGGGCCACAGTTATCCAGATACATTGCAATTCTGTGACATAGGAAACTGTAATTGTATGGTCCATTTTCTCCTGTTACCCTTGGCCTAAGGCCTGTTTCACACGTCAGTGGCTCCGGTACGTGTGGTGACAGTTTTCTCACGTACCGGAGACACTGACTCACGTAGACACATTAAAATCAATGTGTCTCTGCACATGTCAGCGTGTTTTCACAGACCGTGTGTCCATTTGAAAAACACGGAGACATGTCAGTGTTCGTGGGAGCGCACGGATCACACGGACCCATTAAAGTCAATGGGTCCGTGTAAAACACGTACCGCACACGGATGCTGTCCGTGTGCCGTCCGTGTGCTGTGCAGGAGACAGTGCTACAGAAAGCGCTGTCCCCCCAGCTTGTGGTGCTGAAGCCGCCATTCATCCCTTCTCTCCAGCAGCGTTCGCTGGTGAGAAGGAATGAAAAATCAATATTTTTTTATTTTTTTGTGGTTAAAATAAACTTCCCGGCAACCTCCTCCCTCCCACCACCTGTGCGCCCGCCCGCTGGAAATAAAATGCTCACCCAGCTCCCTCGATGCTTCCTCTCAGCGCCGCAGCTTGTCCTGTATGAGCAATCACGTGGTGCCGCTCATTACAGTGATGAATATGCGGCTCCACATCCCATAGGGGATATTCATCACTGTAATGAGCGGCACCACGTGACCGCTCATACAGGACAAGCTGCGGCGCTGAGAGGAAGTATCGGGGGAACTGGGTGAGTATTTTATTTCCAGTGGGCGGCGCACAGGGGGTGGGAGGGGGGAGGTTGCCGGGAAGTTTATTTTAACCACAAAAAAAATAAAAAAACATTGATTTTTCATTCCTTCTCTCCAGCGAACGCTGCTGGAGAGAAGGGATGAATGGCGGCTTCAGCACCACGCTGGGACAGTGCTTACTGTAGCACTGTCTCCTGCACAGTCCGTGTGGTACTCAGTCGGCACATGGGCGGCACACGGCTGCCGCACGTGTGCCACACTGATGTGCCACGTGAGCTCACGGACACACGGACACATATAACTCCGGTACTGATTTTTCCGGTACCGGAATTATCTGGACGTGTGAGACTGGCCTAAAGGAAATTTTTGTGAAAGAAAAGTAAATGTTTATTTCTTCCTTCCACATTCCAAAAATTAATGTGAAGCACCTGAAGGGCTAATAAACTTCTTAAATGTGTTTTGGAGCAACTTGAGGGGTGCAGTTTTTAGAACGGTGTCACTTTTGGGTATTTTCTGTCATGTACACCCTTCAAAGTCACTTCAAATGTGAGGTGGTCCCTAAAAAAAATGGTTTTGCAAATTTAGTTGTAAAAATGAGAAATCACTGGTCAACTTTTAACCCTTATAACTTTCTTACAAACAAAATTATGTTTCAAAAATTGTGCTGATGTAAAATAGACGTGGGAAATGTTATGTATTAACTATTTTGTGTGATATATCTCTCACAATTTTCGCTAAATTTCCGTTTTTTTCACAAATAAACGCAGGTAATATCAAATAAATTTTACCACTGTCATAAAGTACAATATGTCATGAGAAAACAATTTCAGAATCAGTGGGATCCATTGAAGCGTTCCAGAGTTATTACCTCAAGTCATAAAGTGACAGTGGTCAGAATTGTAAAAATTGGCCTGGAATGTGCACTATGAGTATTTTTGGAGAATAAACTAAGCAGAAGCTCAAAGTTTTAGAGCACTTTTGAAATTTGGAGAGTTTTCCTCTCAGTTTCAGTTTCAAATACTCCTAAAAAAAAACTACTTAGGCTATATGCACACAATGTATTTTACACTCAGGCAAATATGGCGACATTTTCAAGCCAAAGACGCTTCAGTAAATTCTGGTGTTTTTTCCCCTGAAGCACTTTTTTGTGTAATTTTTTTTGGTCGTTTCCTGAGTGTTTTTACGATCATTTTGGCCACCGGCGTTGTTTTATGATGTTCTTTTTCTTGCTGTCTTTTTCCAATTTTTTTTTTTTTTACTCCATTGAATAATGAAGAAACCACTAGTGGTTTTATAAGCAAAAACTATGGCAAAATGCTCTAAAAGATGTCCAGGAGTCTTTTGAGCTTTTGCATTGACTTGTAAAGTATGGAGCATCTTCTGAGTAGAAAGCGACAGACGAATAGACACATCACTTATTTTAACCTGCACACAGCCTATGGCCACGTTCACACGTTCAGTATTTGGCCAGTATTTTACATCAGTATTTATAAGCCTAAACCAGGAGTGGAACAATCAGAGGAAAAGTATAATAGAAATGGTATGTATACTCTTGTCTGTGATTTTACATAGGACTGCAGGCAAACCATTTTTGTTCATATATGTATAATTCTTTTCCTAGCTACAACATCTTCATTTTATAATTCAGCATTCGGCGTAAAACCTCCTAAGTACAATTCATTTTCACCCATTCAGAACGTGAGCGCACAATAGATCTATACTATTCACGGACATTACTATAGAGCCTCTCTCATTTCTGACAGGAAATCTGTAAAGCTGTCCTATAGGTATTATGTCTCAATCCTCAGGAGGCTGCTAATGATTAAATTTTTATACTTTGTAGGCTTCAAAGACGCTCGCTGTGAAATGGCCGTCCAAACGGACTGTGATCTACGCATCGCATTGCATCACGAGCACTAATTTCTCATTGTTCAATGTTTCCCACGATTCCCTCCCCGTACATTTACCTGATAACATACTGCCTGTCCACCCGCAGTTATATGTTATTATTATTTTCTTTTTACAAGAGTGTAACTTTTAACAACTTGACGAGTTTTACCAATATTTCCATAGCCATAGAAAACTTGAATAGTGGAGATTTGGGGCATGTTGAAATAATAACATACTGTGTACTTCAAAGATACAGATTGGTCTCTCCGATACTAATTAGAATTAGAGATAAATGGATCTACCAATGGAGGATCAAGTTTGAGGCAAATTTCCTGAAATTCATGGTTTAAAATGTATTCGAAGACTTTGAAATTCGATTTGTGGTTTGCAAAAAAGAAAACGTACCCAACACCAATTCCACACACTGACAAAGCATCAGAGAGTGGGCTAGCCCCATTTTGCATTGCCATGTGCCCTTCCCCATAATATCCTGCAGCTATTACATCTAGCAGATTATCATACATCGTACAGTGGTGATCAGTATCTGGGCTATGACCTGTGATGGTCAGCAGTTCCCAGCGGAGCAAAGTTTGTACGGTAGAGTTGTTTTCCATGTCCAGACTCACTGGGTTAGGCCGCCATCACACTACCGTAGAATACAGGCGAGTGCTAGGTGAGTAAACATCACATAGCACTCGGACCAGTGTTAATCTATGGGGCAGTTCACGTCACCATATGTTTTCTCAGCCACATATTTGGCGTGTGTGTAAAATTGCAGCATGCTGCGATTGTCACCGAGACTTGTCCGAGACTTGCCAATGCAAGCCTATGGGTGCGAGAAAAACTCGGACACCACACGGACCATCTGTGTAGCTTGCGACAAATACACACATATTTTCCTCATTTCAGCCCATTGAGCCATTAAATTCAATGGGGAAAATCAGTAGGAAATGTAAAGCCATACGCATGTCATACGGATACATAGGTGAAAGAGAAAATCGCATCATCGCATTACAAACGCATTACACACGGATGACCATACAGGGAACACTCGTGTTACTCTCAGCAGGGAGACTCAGACCGAATTTTCATATGTTAAGTGTGACCCTGGCCTAAGTCTTTCTCTCTCATGTAGAGTGTAAGCTCTTATGGTCAGCAGGGTCCTCTCTCTCTCCTGTAGAGAGGAAGCTCTTATGGTCAGTGGGTTCCTCTCTCTCCTGTAGAGTGTAAGCTCTTATGGTCAGCGGTGTTATGACCCCAATGGCGAGGGTCTCAGAGGAACGTGGAAGTCTGCAGAATACAAAAATCCAGCTCATAGGGCAGTGGTAACTGGGTTGACCATATATCTACTCCTAACGCCAACACTAGAAGTAGCCGGGGATCATTCCTACGTTGATTCTAGATGACACGCGCCAGCCGGAGAATCTAGCTACCCCTAGTAGAGGAAAACAAAGACCTTTCTTGCCTCCAGAGAAGGGGACCCCAAAGCTGGATAGAAGCCCCCCACAAATAATGACGGTGAGGTAAGAGGAAATGACAAACACAGAAATGAACCAGGTTTAGCACAGAGAGGCCCGCTTACTGATAGCAGAATAAAGAAAGGTAACTTATATGGTCAACAAAAACCCTATCAAAATCCACACTGGAAATTCAAGAACCCCCGAACCGTCTAACGGTCCGGGGGGAGAACACCAGCCCCCTAGAGCTTCCAGCAAAGGTCAGGATATAGATTTGGAACAAGCTGGACAAAAATACAAAACCAAAACAAATAGCAAAAAGCAAAAGGCAGACTTAGCTGATATAACTGGAACCAGGATCAGTAGACAAGAGCACAGCAGACTAGCTCTGATAACTACGTTGCCAGGCATTGAACTGAAGGTCCAGGGAGCTTATATAGCAAAACCCCTAACTAACGACCCAGGTGCGGATAAAAGGAATGACAGAAAAAACAGAGTCAAAAAACTAGTAACCACTAGAGGGAGCAAAAAGCAAATTCACAACACAGCGGGTCCTCTTTCTCCTGTAGAGTGTAAGTCCTTATAGTCAGCAGGGTCCTCTCTATCTTCTGTAGAGTGTGAGCTCTTATGGTCAGTGGGGTCCTCTCTCTCCTGTAGAGTGTAAGATCTTATGGTCAGCAGGGTCCTTTCTCTCTCCTGTAGAGTGTAAGCTCTTATGGTCAGCGAGGTCCTCTCTCTACTGTAGAGTGTAAGCTCTTATGGTCATCAAGGTCCTCTCTGTCTCCTGTAGAGTGTAAGCTCTTATGGTCAGTGGGGTCCTCTCTCTCCTGTAGAGTGTAAGCTCTTATGGTCAGCAGGGTCCTCTCTCTCCTGTAGAGAGTAAGCTCTTATGGTCAGTGGGGGCCTTTCTTTACTGTGGACTGTAAGCTCTTAAGTTCAGCGTGGTCCTCTGTCTCTCCTGCAGAGTGTAAGCTCTTATGGTCAATGGGGTCCTCTCTCTCCTGTAGAGAGTAAGCTCTTATGTTCGGTGGGGTCCTCTCTCTACTGTAGATTGTAAGCTCTTATGGTCAGCGTGGCCCTCTGTCTTTCCTATAGAGTGTAAGCTCTTATGGTCAGTGGGGTCCTTTCTCTCCTGTAGAGTGTAATCTCTTATGGTCACCAGGGTCCTCTCTCTCCTGTAGAGTGTAAGCAAATGACTTTACAATGACCATACAGTGGTAGATACCAGTCCTGCAGAACATATAATAGATTATAGTGCAGATACGTATAGTGACTTACAGCTGCTGTACTTGCTAATGGAGACATTCAGTTTTATTCTCTTTTCCATCTGGCCCAGACCAATATGACAACTTCTTCCACCAATTACTTATTTGCACATTTGATTTTTCAGCACTGTCCCAATTTCTATTTCGATCCTACACAAACTCTTCACCCTAACAATACTCCAATGCTGAACGGCTGCAGCCGTATTTGTCTCTATTACTGCACATGCTGTGTGGTATGGTAAAAGGGCACCTTTGTGACCTTTGGATGGTAATATTTCCCTACTCTTTGAAAGTAATAATGCCTCCTGTGTGCCCCTTTGACGGCATACAATAGCCTGAGTGCCCCTATAATGTAATAAGTGCCCATGTAACCTGTAATGTTGTCCCGAGTGCCCCTAAAAAGTAATAATGTTCCAAGTGTCCGTTTAGCAATTAATAATTCATCAAGTGCTTCAACAAAAGTAATAATGTGTCCAGTACCCTCAGATATTATAATAATGTCCCAAGTTTCTGCACATGCAGTTATAACGTCCCCTGGCCGTGAGTCTTCCACCACATACATTAATAGTGTCCCCAGAAGTCATCCTTAATATATACTATGGTTAGGAAAAAAAAATTCCTTTCTTGGCGCTTCCGGAAGACAAGGATAGTTTGGAGGTTGAGATCATTTGCTCAGTACCAAATTTATTAGGACACTTTAATAAGAACAAAACAACGCGATTCAGCCCACAACGGCCTTCATCAGGTATAGTATGTGCTTTTAAAAATGTTTTAAAAGAAAGTTGTCTTTATAGACTGGTGACTCCTGACACATAGCAGGGGTGTGCCTGAAATTATTGGGATTAACACTCCACCCCAAGTGGGTCAGTGTGATCTTAAACCAATCCTGGTGTATCAGAATATAATCACAAGCCAGAACGTAATTTTAAAATCACTGAAGGACCTAAAATTACGTCACGGCTTGCTGTGATTGGTCGCGTCGCGGCCACATGGGCGACGTGACCAATCACAAGCCGTGACGTCACGGGAGGCAGGACACGCGCGCATTTTAAAATGAGCGCGTGTCCTGCCTCCCATGACGTCACGGCTTGTGATTGGTCGCGTCGCCCATGTGGCCGCGACGCGACCAATCACAAGCCAGAACGTAATTTTAAAATCACTGAAGGACCTAAAATTACGTCACGGCTTGCTGTGATTGGTCGCGTCGCAGCCACATGGGCGGCACGCGACCAATCACAAGCCGGGACTTCACGGAAGGAAGAAAACGCGCGAATTTTAAGCAAAGAACGCTCCCGGTTCCCTCTGTGAGGTCCAGGCTGCGTCTGAGAGGTGAGTATAGCAATATTTTTTATTTTAATTCTTTATTTTACACATTAATATGGTTCCCAGGGCCTGAAGGAGAGTTTCCTCTCCTTCAGACCCTGGGAACCATCAGGGATACCGTCCGATACTTGAGTCCTATTGACTTGTATTGGTATCGGGTATCGGTATCGGATTGGATCCGATACTTTGCCGGTATCGGCCGATACTTTCCGATACCGATACTTTCAAGTATCGGACGGTATCGCTCAACACTAGTTATAGACATTACCACAATGAATTTTAAACAAAACAATTCAGATGCAGTTGAAGTTCAGACTTTCCGCTTTCATTTGAGGGTATCCACATTAAAATTGGATGAAGGGTTTAGGAGTTTCATCTCCTTAACATGTGCCACCCTGTTTTTAAAGGGACCAACTGTAGATGAACAACATAATACCGATACATGTTTAAACAAGTTTTTTGAGGGTTATATATCAACGAAATGTACTCAAGAACACGGAATTCTGTATGGGTGACCAATATAGCGCTGATACATTTTTGAACACATTTTTTGTGGGTTATAGGCCAATGAAATGTGTCGAAGAACACATAATATTGTATGGGTGAGCAATATAATACCGATAAATTTTTTAACAAATTTTTTGAGGGTTATATACCAACAAAATTTAGCCATGCATAGAAATTGGCGGACCCCTGGTTGTTCGGGTTTGGCAGAGCAGTTAAAAATAGTTTGGATTTGAGTACCAGAGCAGTGCCCAGAGCTGAACTAGAACTCAGACCCCATTCACTTGAATGTGGGGCCCAAACATCCAGTGTTTGCCATGCCTTGTGCATGTCAGTGCAACAAAAACTGCTTCTGATCGTAAGTAAAATCATTGCCGCCAGTCAGGCAGTTCCCACGCTGTCAAATTCCAGTGTAAGCCCGCAGCTGTGACCCGAGGTATAGAGTTTACCTCTGATCACTGGTGTGGGCTGATGGAACTACTGCTTCCATCAGCCTACGCCTGCTGCCGCTGATAACAGTGAGAGCAGGAGCGACTCATGGGAGTATTCATCTGCTGGCGCCTGCATTCTAAATAAATAATTTTTTAAAATAAGGTGTGGGTTCCGCAGTATTTTTGGTATCAGCAATGCAAAACTGACAGCTGGGGGTTGCAACCCTCAGCTGTTAGCATTCGCAAGTTTGGTTATCAATAGTGTTGAGCGATACCGTCCGATACTTGAAAGTATCGGTATCGGAAAGTATCGGCCGATACCGGCAAAGTATCGGATCTAATCCGATACCGATACCCGATACCAATACAAGTCAATGGGACTCAAGTATCGGACGGTATCCCTGATGGTTCCCAGGGTCTGAAGGAGAGGAAACTCTCCTTCAGGCCCTGGGATCCATATTAATGTGTAAAATAAAGAATTAAAATAAAAAATATTGATATACTCACCTCTCCGACGCAGCCTGCACCTTACCGAGGGAACCGGCAGCCTTCTTTGCTTAAAATGCGCGCGTTTACTGCCTTCCGTGACGTCACTGCTTCTGATTGGTCGCGTGCCGCCCATGTGACCGCGACGCGACCAATCACAACAAGCCGTGACGTAATTTTCAGGTCCTGATGCCTAATTCTAGGCATTCAGGATTTGAAAATTACGTCACGGCTTGTGATTGGTCGCGTCGCGGTCACATGGGCGGCACGCGACCAATCACAAGCCGTGACGTAATTTTCAAATCCTGAATGCCTAGAATTAGGCATCAGGACCTGAAAATTACGTCACGGCTTGTTGTGATTGGTCGCGTCGTGGTCACATGGGCGGCACGCGGCCAATCACAAGTTGTGACGTAATTTTCAAATCCTGAATGCCTAGAATTAGGCATCAGGACCTGAAAATTACGTCACGGCTTGTTGTGATTGGTCGCGTCGCGGTCACATGGGCGGCACGCGACCAATCAGAAGCCATGACGTCACGGAAGGCAGTAAACGTGCGCATTTTAAGAAAAGAAGGCTGCCGGTTCCCTCGGTAAGGTGCAGGCTGCGTCGGAGAGGTGAGTATATCCCTATTTTTTATTTTAATTCTTTCTTTTACACATTGATATTAATCCCGATACCGATTCCCGATATCACAAAAGTATCGGATCTCGGTATCGGAATTCCGATACCCGCAAGTATCGGCCGATACCCGATACTTGCGGTATCGGAATGCTCAACACTAGTTATCAAGAATAGAGGGGTCCCTTTGCTGTTTTTTTAAATTGCTTAAATAAATAATAAAAAATGAAGTAGTGTTGTAGTGTCCTCCCCCATGTTTGACAACCAGCCTTGCTAAAGCAAACAGCTGGGGGATGGTATTCTCAGGATGGCAAGGGGCCATTGATATTGGTTCCCCCAGCCTAAACACAGCAGCCCGCAGCCACCCAGAAAAGGTGCATCTATTAGATGCGCCAATTCTGGCACTTTGCCCGGCTCTTCCCACTTGCCTTGTAGCAAAGGCAAGTGGGGTTCATATTTGTGGGGTTGATGTCACCTTTGTATTGTCTGGTGACATCAAAATCACGGGTTAGTAATTTAGAGGCGTCTATGAGACACCTTTCCATTACTAATCCTATAGTTATATGGTAAATAAACACACAGCCAGAATTAAGTCCTTTAATTGAAATGACACAGACTCCTTTAATAATTCTAAATTAAACGATACTCACATCATCACCCAGTCCATTTAATCCATCGTCTCCTGTAATAAATAAAAAATAAAAAACAACCACATCCCTCACCTGTCCATTGTTCTGTCCCACTCAGTAATCCATGTCTGGGGATAAACAGTTTTCAACCTGGATGATGCCAAGATGTGGCTGCCCAGGCTGAGAACCACTGGGAGAATGAGCTGCTGCGAGTGCAGCATTAGTGAGCAGTGGTAACATAATCGAGGTTACTGCTGGTCACTGAGGCTGCATTTCCAGCTGGGCCCCTGAACTACGTTGACCTAGGTGAGATCTCCGCTAGCACAGTGGGAAAGTCTCACGGTGCAGCTCTATGCTCAGAGAGATCACCGCAGTTCACTGTGAGAAATTTCTCCCGGTGAACTCACCTTGCACTGAGAGAGTTTTTCTCACTGTGCTAGTGGGGATCTCACTGAGGTCACTGCAGTGCAGGTGCCTAGCTGGGAACACAGCTTCAGTGACCGCCGTTAACCTTGGTGACATCACCACTGCTCACTGACGTTGTGCTCTCAGCAGCTCATTCATCAGTAGTTCTCAGCCTGGACGGTCACATCTTGGCACCGTCCAGGTTGAAAACCATTTATCTCCAGACATGGTTTACAGGAGAAGAGCTGAGAAAAGCGCCAGAATTGCCACATCTTATAGATGTGTTTTTTCTGTGCAGCTGCAGGCTGCTTTTTAGGCTGTGGTCACAATATCAATGCTGTCTGCTTTAGCAAGGCTGGTTGTCAAAAATGAGAAGGATCCCACATCATTTTTTTTAAATTATTTATTTAAATAATTAAAAAAATTAGTGTGGGGACCCCTTTATTCTTGATAACCAACCTTGCTAATGCTGACAGCTGAGGGTTGCAGACCCCGGCTGTTAGTTTTGCCTGGCTGGTTATCAAAAAGGGAAACCCACGCCATTTTTTGAAAAAATTATTTATTTATTTATTCAGCACCGGCTGATGAATACTACCATTAGCCGCTCCTGCTCTCGCTATTATTAATGGCAGCAAGCATAGGCTGATGAAAGAAGTAGTCCCATCAGTCAACGCCAGTGACCGGAGGTAAACTTTATACCTCTGATCACAGCTACGGGCTCATGCTGTCATTTAACAGCATGGGAACCGCAGCTGTCTGATGGGCTGTAATGATTTCACTGCTGGTCAGAAGCAGTGTTTGCCGCACTGTCATGCACATGCCAAACCCAAACAGTATTATGGATTTTCTGGTGAAGTCTGTGTTCGGTGTCCAGGCCCGAACAGTAGGTGTTCGGTACAGACACTGAACTTTACTGTTCGGGTTCATCCATCTCTATCAAAGAACACGTAATACCGTATGAGTTAGCAATAGAATACCAATACATTTTTTAATAAGTTATTTGAGCGTTATATACCACCAAAATGTACCCAAAAACACAGAATGCTGTATGGATAAGCAATATAACACTGAAAAAAATTGACAACTAGTTTTGAGGGTTATATATCAATAAAATTTACCCAAGAACATGCAACACTCTATGGATGAGCAGTATAATACCAATACATTTTTTAACAATTTTTGGGAGGTTTATATAGCACTATATAGACATGTAGAAATGGGCAACAGCCCCCTGTTTCACCTGCACCATCAGCTGCTCTGGCATAGGAGGTACGGAACTCCAAGGACAGTACGCTCTCCCAGGGGTGGTAGTAGCCCTGTCTTGAGCCATCTTAAGGAGTCTCTCCCAGGCCCATTCATTCCTCAAAAAGGGTTCATCCTGCTCCCTTTCTTCTGGGATCACACCCACTGCATACCAGCAATGTTGCCCCACCATTTTGAGGAACATGACCTGGTTCCAGCCATCAACTCTTGCAGCCTTCAAGGCAAGTGTTCCATATCCACTGCCCAATGGGAGATATGATGACGGGTCCCAAACTCCTCAATGGATACCCTTTTCTTTAAGTAACAACCACCCCCCAGGATGCAAACTCTGGGTACCCTAGGGACCCAATAACATTTGTCCAGACCTCGTCCTGGTTCACTTCTCTGTCTCTTCCAACCAGCCTAGACCCCGCAGTCCACTCACAAGTTCCTGAATCCTGGCTCTCTCACAGGCAGTCCACAACAACCCCAGCTGTAAAGGATGTGACCTGGGTTCGGGCCCAGGTAGTTCCGGGAAATCGCTTGGATCCGGACCACAGACTCCTGCCACCTCTGCTGTTGCACCAGCTTCTTCCGGCTCTAATAAACCTCCAGTCACTCACTCATGAGTCTCGTGTGGTTCTGCTATCTTTGTCACCCACTTAGCACATTTCATTGCATGGATGACTAATTGAATACAGTAACAAAGTTTAACACTTTTTTGGAGTCTTTTATATCACATAAATGTACCCCAGACTGCAGAATAGTGTATTGGTGAGAAATGCAATCTATGCATTTTTTTTTATTCTTTTTTGGAGTGTTACATATCACGACATGTACACCAGAACAAGGAATAATGAATGAGTGAGAAAAGTAATCCAGCAAATTTTGTTAACACTTTTTCAGTTTTATAGATCACAGAAATATACCCCAGACCACAGAATACTGTATGTATACTTTGGTTTAGCTGTGATGTTAGGTGGTATGGATGATGTTGCTACTCAACTGTTTTTCCAGGTTTGGGTCGGTCTGGAGTGCAGGCAACTCTTTGCAATAAGTTTTGTAAAGAATTTGCAGCAATACGTAGTACCAAACACTGATTTACATTACACTGCAGGCCTCCTCTCAAAGGTAAATTCATCACTGCTCATGTTACATTTATAGAACTCAAGCAGTGGAAGACCTGCAATATACATAACATAGACTGTTGTATATTGTTATGCCTGTATATCAACTCACTTGAGAAAAATAGGTTATATACGAAAAATTGCAACCGACCCTGCCGGTTCCTGTACAGACTAGATATCCTGATACTGCATTCCCTAGTGATGCCTGCAGGTGCAGAGATAGCCCTAACCACAGACTAGGAGATGGCTACTCAGACCTAAACTGCCTAAACTGTCAAGTTGTTTCATGTTCCTCCTAAAGAACCAGAGGGCAGAGCAGAGTGTGAATTATCTATAAGAGTTGAAGTGTGCTGAACAAAGGAAAGATAAGATCCCACAGTGAGTAAAGTAAATATCGAAATACCAAACAAAGAATAAAACAACTACTGCTAGCAAATATACTGCTTACTTCCTAGTAATAAACAGAAGATAGGTTCAAAGTATAGCAAAGCGAAAATCCTTAACTGGAATCTCACAGACTAGCTCCAAACATCAATAGAATGTCAGAACCTTCAACTGAATCTATCACCAGCAGGAAATTCCAGCTGGGGGACAGAATATAAAGCTGCACCCAAAAGGTGATAATCAGACAAATGAAAATGCCTGTGTTAAGCTAGACAGACTGTAGCCAGAATAGCAGAACCGAAACACCCAGAGAAAAGGTGTGTATCAGCAGAAATAGAAGCTGACCACAGAACACGAGCTCAAGGGATCACATGCAGAAACATGACATATATACACATCATATAGGGATACCAAAATTGTTGCATGTACATGACATAGGAGACACCAAGACTGCTGTATGCATCACATAGGAGACATCAAGACTGCTGTATACATCACGTAGGAGACTCCCAGACTGCTGTGTATTCATCACTGGAGACATGGGTCTGCAGTCTATATATCACAGGAGACATGGGACTGCAGTCTATATATCACAGGAAACATAGGACTGCAGTCTATACATCACAGAAAACATGGGTCTATGGTCTATACTTCAGAGGAGACATATGTCTCCAGTCTATATATCACAGGAGATATGTGGCTATGGCATAAACATCACAGCAGAAATGGGGATGGGGCATAGACATCACAGCAGACATGGGGCTGATGAACCAACATCACAGGAGACACTGCCACTGTGGTCTTTTATGAGACGAGAGCGCCCAGATTCCCCAACCCTTGATCTAGAGTTTGATTGTGAGTTCCAATGGGCACAGAGATAGTAATCTCTGAGTTATAAATAAATAATATCAAAGTGACCCTCCTCCTTTGTCACTAAAGGGTTACTTCTGAAATAGTAAGTTATCCCCTAGGTGTAGGAAAACTTACTGATCATTTGGGGTCTAACTGTTGAGACCGCCATCAAAATCTATCTTTGAGCTCCAGAACTCTGCAAGTCAGGCTCTGCAGAACCCCTTTTTGAGTGGATTTTAGGTGTGCATGCTCAACCTTTGCTCTATTCAATGTCTATGCTCAGAACTCAGCTATTTCCAGCAGTCTTCTAGAAAATAAATGGAGCAGAAGTTGAGCATGCACACTTATGCCACATTAAAGATGGGGCTCTACAGTTCCTGGATATTATTCTCAGGCTTTCTGTTTCTTCTTCCCCAAAATGGCCTCTGGGAGTGTTCTTAAAAGTTAGAACCAAGCCTCACCTTTCCCTGCACCATCATCATCATCATCACTGGTCCAAGGCAGTGTCAGCAAAATGGAGGGCATTATGTATGGTGGCTATACATTCGAAATATAAAGTCACACTTAATGTTGGGGATGAAATATTCCTTTAAATAGATCTTTACCTAGAGGTAAAAAAGATCTGATCTTTAGGTGGTTACAAAACCTTTTTAACATAAGGAATAATAGGTATAATCCATTTTTCTCCGACTTCTCGAGACGCCTCAAAACCTAACGGAGATTGAAAATGATAAGTGCCGTCTACTGAATGATATTGTGTGCGTGAACGCTGCATAAAATTAGTCTGAACCTGTCTTGGAACAAACACTTTCAACCTTCAATGAGCTTCTAATTATACAATTTTAGAACTTTACAAAAAGCCGGATACACAAGGTTAGAATATTTCAAAGGCTCTATTGTTCTGGCAGTTGCTACATTGCTCAAATGCACCTCTTAGAATGATTCCTCACAAGTGTCATGGTAAGTCTTTTCCATGTTTGATGAAGACATTATTGATGTCTTGGATCCATACTAATGTATAGTATTTGCTAGCTTTGTCCTTAAAGCAATCACCCGGCTCAGTAATATGCAGATGATTTTTTTTTTCCTCCCTCTTCTTATCTCCATTTCTTAAAGAAAATTCCTTAATATTTTCAGAAATGTCTACTTAGCACTTGCGAAAGGGCCGCCTGCCTTGTTGTGACATGAGTTTTTTCTCGCTCTGTTTTAATACTTCTTTTATCTTTTTTCATTTACTACACCCACTACTGAGAGGTTACAATACTTCTGGGAACTGACCCTCCTTGTATAGCAGTCTTCTGAACAGGAGAGATACTTGCAAAATAAAGCCCGGAATTTTTTATTTTTTTTTCCAGCCTGTCTCTTGTGTCTGCTGATATTCTCTCTCACTACCTTTATCCAGGGATTAAACTGAGCCAAAGCACACAAAGCTGCGTGGATCTAGCTTCCCTGTCACTCACAGCTGACTGTAACCTCTGTAGATTATAGTTTCGGAGAGGGGAGCAAACAAATTCGGATTCTCGACTTAACACCGTTTTTTCCTCATTTAACCCTTCCCGCATCTCTCCCAGAGCTCAATCAATTTGAGCAAAGTCGTCAAGTTTGACTGTACAAATAGAAAAGAGCTGAGCTTAATTTTTTAGGATATTGAATTGGAAGAGAGTCGTGCACCGGTCTGTACGCCAGGGCATTGTCAGGACTAAGAGCATTTAGCTTGAAACGTATTGACATATGTCCTTCTCCCCCTATTACCCTCTTATACTTAACTACCCCTTTGTTTTTTAATCATTTGACAATGGTCTTTCTATTTTAAGACTACTATTAATAGTCATGTTTTTATCTCATAATACAAGGCGGATGCTGGAACCCTTTTCCCTCCTTTTTCAGTTGCCCAGCTGCCGGGCTGGAGTCCGCGCACCGCACATTGTGATGGAGGCTATATTCCCAAACTGTTGACCTATTTTGTTACATCCATCCTATAGCTAAGGGCACAGTTTAACGCGCCTGAAACGCGTCAGGCGTTTCTTCAAGTTTTTAATCATGGCTAACATGCCTTAAATAAAGTATTTTTCCATTTTATTTACCGGGTTGGAGTTCCGCTTCTATCCGTTTCTTTTTTCCCTTGTTACGGCTGTGCGCTCCAGCGGGATTGGCACCCACCTGTGTTTCTTCGATTGGACTCAGCCTTATTTGGTCGAATTTGTGGATCGCGTGGTCAGCTCCCATACCTCTCTCTCCTATTCCCACACTTGGTCAGCTGAATAATCATCTCCCCTTTCCCCTGCTTCTACTGTACGCCAGTGCACCCTGCAGTAGATTTAAAAACTGGGTGCTTGCCCTGGTTCTGATGTCAGGGGGTTTATCTTTGACACTTTTAGTAGAACATGGCATGGTCTAGCATGGATACATTAATTAGAGAAGAGCCACACAGTGACATTTGTGACACAAAATTGAGATCATGGCGATGCAATGTGACGTCACGTCCAATAACGTATTATAGTGTCGCATTGTAACCTGTGACCTTCAGGGACTGTGACACAAAGCTGCAGATTTTTGTTTTTCTGTTGGTTGCAAGTCACAAGCAACTCACTTGCCATAGACTTTAATGCAAATTGCATATGAGAACTCAACAATTAGTCTGAGGAGCAATTCGATCCTATGACCAGTTCACAGATTGTCCTTCCTTGAACCACTAACCACTGCATACTATCAACTCCCCACAAGACTTGCTGTTTTGAGGATACTATGACCCACTTATCCATCCATCTCAATTTGACCCTTGACAAAAAGACTCCCAGACCCTTACGCTTGCCATTTTTTCTGTTACTAAATCATCAATTTTTAAGAATCGTGGGCCTGTCTCATCAAAGCTTTTATACCAGAATTCTGGTTTAAAAGCTTTGAAAAGTCGCAAAATGTAGGCACAACTTGGAGATTCGCCTACAGTTTGCAACATTTGGTGTTTTCATGCCAGTTTTTCACAACTCCAACAAAATGGGCATGATGCTACATCTTCTCCAACTCATGATGACCTGTGGTGTTCCCTATGGCAAAAATCTAACCACAATACCTGACTGGCGTGAGATCTCTGGCATAGCACTCGGAGACGCACGCTAGTTGTTAGACGCTCCAGATTCATGAAGAGGTGTGCATCCCTTCATGAATCAGTATTGTTTTACTCCAGCATGCCTCCTCATCAAGACTGGCATTAGCAACACTGGTCTTGATGAATCTGCCCTGAATGCTCACTTGCTACTAGAGATGAGTAAAATGATTTCAAGTAAGACAAATTTGCTATGAATTCTTTGCAGTTCGATATGCTAAAATTCAGAAAAAGTGTGACTGTCCAGCATTTTTCTAAACTCTTTTTGGATCAAAAAGGGTCCTCCGGCAGGTCCCACTAGGCTAAACCCATGTCATCAACATCAATAACTTACAGCTCGTCCTGGTTACCTGGAGTGCGACATGTGTGATAGATATCTATGTGGAATGGGCTGAATGCCAAAGAGTAATGCCTGATAATCAGAAGGAGAAAGTGGAGGACCTACGGGTGAGGTGGGGGGCCTGTTGCAGCAGAACAGGTGAGTATAATATTTTGGCTTGGATAGTTGTAATGGAGCAGGATAAGGATAAGTCTATAAATCACAAATCCAAAACAAGCAAAATATTTGTTCATTGAGCTAAATGTCCATTGATTGGCTTAATCTTTTTAGACGTATTGTATACCCTTATGGTGAAGCCCCATGCATTTATATTTTGCTTGCTGAGTATAATATTTTGTTATTTTTCAACCCCTCCCCAGCTCTTGGTTAATTATGCTTTGAGGTCTGGAGAACTTGGAGCACAATAAACATCTTTTAATGGCCTTCAAGACTGTCACATGGTTGCTGCGGCAGTGAAAAGCCAGAAGACTGCACCATCTGATTTCTCCTGCTCTTGCACTGAGTAGAAGCACTTGACTGTCATATTAAATGATTCAGGTTTCATCTATAGTGCATGGGTTAATATGCTCAGTTGAGAGCTCCTGGAAGTTTACCTGCCTTAAGGCTCCCAGCTGTTCACTGTTGGTCACTCCCCTCTCCTATATATTCTGGGCTCTGGAAATCAGGAAATGCCAGAGTTGGTTTCATGCTGCATGGTCCAGGAGTTGGAGGGGTTTTGTTGTTTGAGAAGGCATTTGGTGGATTTATCTAAGACTGTTGCTACTTTGGTTGTGTGCGCATTTTTGTATGATTGGTGTTTTCCTTTAAGCCTGTTTCTATTACCTTGTTAGCCTGCTTGGTGTATAGCCATACTCTACTACTCCCCTCTTCCCTGGGTGGGGTTAGGGAACAGACTGAGGGTGGACTCAGGAGCTTAGCAAGGTACGTGGCCCTGGCATCTTCATCATTAGAAGTAATTAAGGGATAGCTAGATCTTCCCTAGTGTTAGGGCAAGGGAAGGAGCCCCTGGCCTTGGGATACTGTTGTGAACTCTGTGTTCAGGCTCCCTCTTGTGGTCACTGGTGGTATGGTGTGACTTTTGCTTTGGGCTCCCCCTGGTGGCTTTGCCTGTTATCCTGCTGGTCTCTGGCTATCAGCTGGTTCGTTATCCTCTGGGAGGTTCCTATATAGCTCTGTTTTACTTTCACTTGTTGCCGGCTGTCGATGTAATCAGTGCTACTCAGATTCCTTCTGACTACCTTGCTCCCAGTCCATCCAGGATAAGCTAAGTTTTGTTTGCTCATTTTTTGATCAGCAGTGTTTATCATGTTTTCTGTTCCAGCTTGCTAAAATGTAATTCCCTCGCTTGCTGGTTGCTCTAGTGGGCTGAGTTTCTCCCCACACACCGATAGTTGGTGTGTGGGTTCTTAAAATCTCAGGATGGATATTTTGTAAGGGTTTTTTATTGATCGCATAGACCCCTGCTCTATTTTCTGCTTTCTAGTACTAGTGGGCCTCTTTTGCTGAATCTGATTTCATCCCTATGTATGTGCCTTCTTCTTACTTCACCGTTAATATTTGTTGGGGGCTTCTATATCTTTGGGGATTATTTCTCTGGAGGCAAGCGAGGTCTTTCTTTCTCTTTAGGGGTAGCTAGTTCCTCAGGCTGGCTCGAGACATCTAGGAATTTTTTAGGCACGTTCACCGGCTACCTCTAGTTGTTTTGGATAGGTTCAGATTTGCGATCAGTCCAGTTACCATCTCCCTAGAGCTCGTCCTTAGTTTAATCACTTGCTGATCTATTTGTGATCCTCAGCCACTCGGGATCATAACAGGATACCTGACAACAGAGTCGTGACAAAGACACTTTAAAATTTGTATTGAATACATTCTGTGCACATAGAATTTCCTAGCCGAATTTGAGCGAATATCTCGAATTGGAATTTCTGGGGGTTCATTCATCTCATGTTGGTGTCCATAGTCCACCATTGACTGGTACTATTGTCTCTATGAGGGTGTATTCAGCTGACCTTATAAATTAGTCCGAAATTAGACCGCAATGGTCAGAGTGGCCGCAGCTCAACAAATCCAAGCATGACAGTTTCATATATTTCTATGCAGCTGTCACTCTTGGGTTAGGAGAGCCACATCCAGTCCATGGTTTGCAGTCCGATCTAGGTCCGATTTATACAGTTGCCTGAATGCACCCTTACCAATATTAACTCTATTTCTTAAAACATGCATGGTTTTGGTTCCTCATACAGTTGTTGCCCCAGTTGAAATCTAACAACGTGCTCCTGAATATGAGCACTACTACTGTACTTCTGAGCCACCATGAAACACAACATTCGTGAAGTTAAATAGATTTTTGGTCCCTTGAGATTTTATTTGTGATAATTTGTTTTTTTTTCAGATATAGGTGAATTGCCTTCCTTGTGTGATTATGGATGACTATTAAGCTGCAGACAATATATTTATTGCACAAGATATTGCATGCTTAGATGGTTCTGGATGACCTGCAGAATACATTAGTAGGTATCTGTTCAGAGGATGTAGGGACGTGTCAATGTTCTGCAGATGTTTAAAGTAATAACCAGCAATAAATTTTACTAAGCTTTACTTTCTTTAGGAAAACAGGAAGGTCAGAGACCCTATAGACATACAGACACGACCCCTGCTGCTTCCACAAAGGGGGACAGTCTTATTGTAGAGTATTAGTAGGAAGCCAATGTAATCCAGTGACGGAAGATGCGTCAAATGAGGCATGAGTCCATTGTAAAAATACTGCTCCTGGTTCTCTGGGTCTATAGAAATAAGGACTGACTTTAAGTAAAGTTTTCCAGAATATGTCCAGTGGCTCCTTGCTTTGCAATAATTTTCAACTAGATGTGCATCCCAGGACATTCGTCCAGTTGACAATTGCACTAAACACTGGCGATATTCCCTCTTTTTTAGGTCCGGTCACTGTCTTACCTTTCATTGTTACACATCTCGCACATAGAACATAGAAGTCATAGGACGTTAATAATGCACTTAGTGCTGTCATAATTAGGGATAATGCATGCAGATATGTCATACTAGAAGAATAATGCACAGTACAGAAAATAATGCATGTAATGATGCCATAGTACAGGTAATGCACAAAGTGATGTCATAGTACCTATATAGTGGACATAGTACAGGAATAATGGACGTAGTGATGTTATAGTATAGTAATAATGGAAACAGTGATGTCATTATGCAAAGAAAATACACACAGTGAAGATGTCATGCTGCAAAAATAATGTCACAATACAGAGCTATTGTACATATTACAGCAATAATGGACGTACAGGGGCTTCTCACAAAATTAGAATATCAAGAAGTTAATTTATTTCAGTTCTTCAATGCAAAAAGTGAAACTCATATATTATTTAGAGTCATTACAAACAGAGTGATCAATTTCAAGTGTTTATTTCTGTTAATGTTGATGATTATGGCGTTCGTGCATACAATGAAAACCCAAAATTCATCATCTCAGTAAATTAGAATACTTTATACCATAGTATATAGTGTTGACTAGGGTTGAGCGAAACGGGTCGGCAATTTTCAGAAGTCGCCGACTTTTGGCAAAGTCGGGTTTCATGAAACCCGACCCGACCCCTGTGTGGGGTCGGCCATGAAGTCGGCGATCTTCTGAATCTGGAATCGGAATTCCGATACCGATTCCCGATATGTTTAAGATATCGGGAATTGGTATCGGAATTCAGATTTAAGTGTAAAATAAAGAATTAAAATAAAAAATATCGCTATACTTACCCTCTGATGCGCCCTGGTACTAAGCGGGAACCTTCCTTCCTTAGAATCAGCCTTCCAGGACCTTGCGGTGACGTCGCGGTGACGTCGCGGCTTGTGATTGGTCGCGCGGCCGCCCATGTGACCGCTCGCGCGACCAATCACAAGCCGCGACGTCACCATGACGTCACCGAAGGTCCTGGAAGGGCTGATTCTTAGGAAGGAAGGCTGCCGGAAAGAAGCAGGGCGCGTGCAAGGGTGAGTATATACCTAATAGGAATATACTCACCCTCGGATTCTTTCCGGCAGCCTTCCTTCCTAAGAATCAGCCCTTCCAGGACCTTCAGTGACGTCACGGTGACGTCGCGGCTTGTGATTGGTCGCGCGAGCGGTCACATGGGCGGCCGCGTGACCAATCACAAGCCGCGACGTCACCGCGACGTCACCGCAAGGTCCTGGAAGGGCTGATTCTTAGGAAGGAAGGTTCCCGCTTAGTACCAGGGCGCATCAGAGAGTAAGTATGGCGATATTTTTTATTTTAATTCTTTATTTTACACTTAAATATGGATCCCAGGGCCTGAAGGAGAGTTTCCGCTCCTTCAGACCCTGGGAACCATTGGAAACCCAATGCACTGCATTGGGTTTCGAGTTTCGGCCGACCCCGACCCCGACTTTTTTATAGGATCGGCCGATTTCACTCGACCCGACTTTTGAAAAAGTCGCGTTTCGTGAAACCCCACCCGATCCTATAAATGTAAAGGTCGCTCAACCCTAGTGTTGACATTATACAGGGAAAATACAAGTAGCTATGATGTCATACTACAGAGATAATGCACATTACCGTAATGTCATAGAAAAGTAATGATGCACACAGTGATGTCACAATGCATATAGAGTGGACATAGTACAGGAATAATGGACATAGAGATGTTATATTATAGTAACAATACAAATAGTGTTGTCATTGTACAGGGAAAATGCGCACAGGGATGATGTCTTACTACAGGGATAATGTACAGTACAGGAATAGTGCATGTAGTGCTGTAATTGTACATGTAAAATACACAGTGTGATGTTATATATATACATCCTGAAGCCGCCCAATGAAGCCCAGCTTTCCTTATTGCCACCAGACCACATATTATGATGACACGACCATCTGCTGACGTCACGAATGATCCTATTCACAGGCTACAGGCTGTTAGAATTCATAGCTGCAATCTGCAGAGAGATTCTCAGGGGATTCAGATCCAGGACTGTCCCGGCCATCGTTATCAGATCATTTCTATTGATAAAATGTGCCATTAAATAATTCCTTGATTTGTTCTTGTGAATACGTGGCTGTAGATTATTGTGACCATCATTACCGTTTCAATACTTTGTTCTGCTTAATAACGATCGGAATCGAGGACAGAAAGAGTTAATAGCCCGAGCTAATGAGGATTCATCCTTGAAGAGCCATATCCACAATCTGTTGGTTTTTTTCCTAGCCAATTCCATTTTAACACCAAGGTATAGTGATCTCCGGGGAAAAGCTCGGCTTTATTAGTGCTGGATAGATCTCCTCTAAATAGACTGAATGTAATAATCTGCTAAATTAATCATATAAAAAATACATTTTGGACTACACAACTTTAATGCGCAGTGGAGTTACTACTTTTCTGGATTCTCTTATTTTCAGCTAAAAAAATAAAAATCCTCTTAAAGGTAACCTGTCACTGACTCTTGCTGCCCAAACCCGGGAATCGACATGAATCACAGTTTGGCCGTATGATTGCTGGCAAATTGTGCTCTGGCATTCAGAGAAAATATACTTTAAAGATCCAGCCATGGACCATAGATTAGTCCGGCACTAATTTGGCCGGCTCTTCCCAGCACCGCTCTAGGTGATTGACAGGTCTCTCGCTATGGGAGAGACCTGTCAATCACCTGCATTTTATTACCTATCTTTCTTAACCTTTAATGTTGGGAATAGCCCTTTAAAGGGTTATTCATTTATGTGGCTTCTAGCGGCTAATTCCACATCATCAATCTAATGCCTACAGCATATGGATATGATATAGGCAATAAGCTGATTATAAAATGTCCTAGGGTTGGAACCAACAGCGATCTGTTGTAATCTGGGGTGAAACTATGCAGTAGGTGTTTCATTTTCCTACAGTGCCACCTCAGGGGTGAAGTAAAAATTACAAAGTGTGCATCCAAATCAATCAGTTATCTGTGTAATGTAGGGAAGGACATGTCCTCAAAATCAATAGACACTCATATCTGTGCCATAATGGGGTATATGAAATGGATTTTCTAAACTAGAGAATACCTTTTAAGGGAATCTGTAGGGAAGATCAACCCTCCTCCCCAAACCACATATATTTGAATACAGGTCTTTGAAATATAAAACTATTGACACCTTTATATCTTCTAATTGTTGCTGCATTCCTGATAAATTAGCTCTTAATTTATATGCAAATGAGGCCTTAGGTGCTCTGGACATGATAGAGCACTTTCCAAGCCTTTGCCTCCTGAGTTTGTTCCTCATCCAGCACCAGCCTCTTTAACTTGATTGACAACTCATTGTCTGATTTCCTTGCCTACCGCCAGTTGTAAAGCCCCCGTCTCACATAGCGAGATCGCTAGCGAGATCGCTGCTGAGTCACTAGTTTTGTGACGCAACAGCGACCTCCATAGCGATCTCGCTATGTGTGACACGTACCAGCGATCAGGCCCCTGCTGTGAGATCACTGGTCGTGTCAGAATGGCCTGGACCTTTTTTTGGTCGTTGAGGCCCCGCTGACATCGCTGAATCGGTGTGTGTGACACCGATCCAGCGATGTCTTCATTGGTAACCAGGGTAAACATCGGGTTACTAAGCGCAGGGCCGCGCTTAGTAACCCGATGTTTACCCTGGTTACCAAAAAAACAAACAGTACATACTCGCCTTTCGGTGTCCAGGTCCCTTGCCGTCTGCTTCCTGCTCTGACTGAGATCCGGCCGGAAAGTGAGAGCACAGCAGTGACGTCACCGCTGCGCTCTGCTCTCAGTGTACAGCGGCACTGTCAGAGCAGGAAGCAGACGGCAAGGGACCTGGACACCGAAAGGCGAGTATGTACTGTTTGTTTTTTTGGTAACCAGGGTAAACATCGGGTTACTAAGCGCGGCCCTGCGCTTAGTAACCCGATGTTTACCCTGGTTACCGGGTGCTGCAGGGGGACTTCGGCATCGTTGATGACAGTTTCAACGATGCCGAAGTCTTTCCCCTGATCGTTGGTCGCTGGAGGGAGCTGTCTGTGTGACAGCTCCCCAGCGACCACACAGCGACAAAACAGCGACGCTGCAGCGATCAGCATCGTTGTCTGTATCGCTGCAGCGTCGCTGTGTGAGACGGGGCCTTAACACAGATGGCTATCTGTCAATCAAGATAAAGAGGCTGATGCTGGACAGGTAAAGAACAACCTCAGGAGGCAGAGGCCCAAAAAGTACTCTGTCATTGCCAGAGCACTTATTGCCTAATTTTCATATAAATTAAAACGCTAATTACTCAGGAATGCAGCAACAGATAGACAATATAAAGGTGTCGATGGATTAACATTTCAAAGACCATACATGCAGTTTGGTGGGGTTGATCTTACTGACAAATTCCCTTTAAGCTCAAAGTGCTTCATACAGAGTTGAGCTAGCTCATGAATGAATCAAAGTCCATGAAATAGCAGCATTTCAGCACATAGGCCTCCTTCATGTTGATGTTGAGGGACTGAAGAAAGCTGGCATGCCAAAACATCAGTATTTAATCCTTTTGACCTCTGAAATATTGGTTTCTACAGGTGCTGAAAACAGGATAGGTGCACTATTGCCTTCTGCTGCAGATAGAGAGTAGATTGATGGGGTGAAGCTGCCCCTGAAAGGGGTACAATTTTTATTTCTGGTATGAGGCATTTCTTGCTCTATATACAACACTGTCCCCTTTATAAATAATAAAATATTTTTTTTTCAGGTATTAATTCACGACGATCCACATTTCAAATTGCTAATATCATACATGACTAGTGTTGAGCATTCCGATGCTGCAAGTATCGGGTATCGGCCGATACTTGCTGTATCGGAATTTCCGATACCGAGATCCGATATTTTTGTAATATCGGATATCGGTATCGAAACAACATTAATGTAAAAAGGTGTAAAAGAAAGAATTAAAATAAAAAAAATCGCTATACTCACCTGTCCGACGCAGCCGGGACCTCGGCGATTGTAAGCGGCAGCGTTGTTTCTTTAAAATTCGCGCTTTTACTTGCTTACGTGAATTCCCGGCTTCTGATTGGTCAGGGCGGCCATGTTGCCGGGACTCGGACCAATCACAGCAAGCCGTGACGAAATTACGTCACGGCTTGCTGTGATTGGTCCGCGTCCCGGCAACATGGCCGCCATTAACCAATCACAAGCCGTGACGTCACGGGAGGCTGGACACGCGCTTATTTTGAAAAGCGCGCGTGTCCAGCCTCCCGTGACGTCACGGCTTGTGATTGGTCACGGCGCCATATTGCCGGGATGCGGACCAATCACAGCAAGCCGTGACGAAATTACGTCACGGCTTGCTGTGATTGGTCCGCGTCCCAGGAACATGGCCGCCATTAACCAATCACAAGCCGTGACGTCACGGGAGGCTGGACACGCGCTTATTTTGAAAAGCGCGCGTGTCCAGCCTCCCGTGACGTCACGGCTTGTGATTGGTCACGGCGCCATATTGCCGGGACGCGGACCAATCACAGCAAGCCGTGACGTAATTTCGTCACGGCTTGCTGTGATTGGTCCGAGTCCCGGCAACATGGCCGCCCTGACCAATCAGAAGCCGGGAATTCACGTAAGCAAGTAAAAGCGCGAATTTTAAAGAAACAACGCTGCCGCTTACAATCGCCGAGGTCCCGGCTGCGTCGGACAGGTGAGTATAGCGATATTTTTTATTTTAATTCTTTATTTTACACATTTATATGGTTCCCAGGGCCTGAAGGAGAGTTTCCTCTCCTTCAGACCCTGGGAACCATCAGGAATACCGTCCGATACCTGAGTCCCATTGACTTGTATTGGTATCGGGTATCGGTATCGGATTGGATCCGATATTTTGCCGGTATCGGCCGATACTTTCCGATACCGATACTTTCAAGTATCGGACGGTATCGCTCAACACTATACATGACATCATACATCCCCGGTAGGACAATGACTGCAGTCTGTAGATGCACCCATGCAATAAACATAGGATTTCAGAGTTTAATGTTACTAAAACTGGATTATTTTATATCTTTTGAGAATGCAAACGTTATTGACGTGATATCCTCTATCTAGTGATGAGCAAGCCTGCTCGGACAAGATGTTATCCAAGCATGCTCATTTCCTAATAGAGTAATTTCGGCATGCTCGGAAAAAAAATGCTCTAGTCCCCGCAGCTGCATTTCTTGCGGCTGTTCGACAGCCGCCATACATGCATGGATTACCTGTTTGGTAGGCAATCCCTGTATGTGTCAAACAGCTGCGGTGACTTGAGAATTTTTTTCGAGAGCGCCGAAAATACTCGATCACGTTTGCTCATCACTACCTCTATCCCATCAACGTCTGAAAATGCCAAAAGAACACCTTCACACTTAGACCAAAAAATAATAAAAATATGTAAACTGAAAGTCCTGGACGAAGCATTTCAGTGCGAAACGCGCGTCGGGTGTGGTGGGTCCCCGGGTTCTTCCTCCTGGTAACTATACCTATATTTAATACTTATGCAGTATTTACATATCTTGTGCTAGTTTGCTTAGCTTACTTTACTCTTTTTTATGGGTGCGCTGTGGAGATTTGTATAGCTATTTACATGTTATGATCTACCTTAATATTTACTTTGTTCTGTTATATGCTCCACATGCATTACTTTGCACCTTATCTGTATTTATGTAGTATTAAGCTAGATATCATTTTTATACTATCTTCATGTTACTGCTGTATATATCTTTACATTGAGGCTGTTCCTGTGTGTGTCCCACTGTTGCTGCTACACTGGTGGTTACTGCCCTGGTTTTATGCTTTTGTATGTGTGTTTCAATAAAATTTACATATTTTTATTATTTTTTGGTCTAAGTGTGAAGGTGTTCTTTTGGTATTTTCATATGGTTGTTCCTTCATGGCCCTGTTAGGGATATTATTCGGTGTTTTCCATCAATGTATGGCAAATCTCTGTCTGTCAAGTCCAGTCACATAAACGTTACCCTGCAAAATACAAAAGACATGATTTGCTTAGTCATACATATAATACCTCTCCAAAGTTATTAGTCCCTGACCTGCTTTTTATGCCAGGTACATTTCAAGTGCACGATGCTGTATACATTTCTTGAATAGTACAACAGGGGAAACTTCCTTCACCCCGACAGTTTGCAAAATAAGAAGACGCACAAAGGGAGGCACAGAGGCAGCCTTAATAATGATGTTACCCTCAGTGGTTCCTGCATTGTTATCAGCAACCGCCTTCCATTCTGGATACCGTAGGCTCTATGCAACTCAACAGCGTCCAGGAACTTAGCCTGAGCCTGCTATGAATGTGGGATCTCATATGTTCACCGTTGATTAGAAAGCATTACTGGTATTGTCCTTTTGGGCTTTACACAAGCAATAAAAACACTTGCTCTGATTTGAAACCAGCAGACACCCAGAGAATTTTGCTGATTGGTAATGAGAAAGCCAGGGCTTGCTCGGATCAGCGGGGACGTTCTTGCTGAGGGTCTGTAGATGACTGTGGTTAGCATGGACTGAATGCCTACAGAACTTTGCCTGGTGGTAGGGAAATGCAATAACTTTATTGAAACATCAGCAAAAGGATTGTTTTACAAAAGTTACTCGACTTACTTTTTTCCTAAATTACGAGTTTGATCCGGTCATTTGATACATAAATCAAAAAGCAAAAACCAATGGGGTGATATAAATATTGCGAGAGGAATTCTGACACAGCTGACAAATATATAGTAATTCATTTGTAGTTCATGAGTTGTGTGGACAGTTTTGAAGTATAATTCAATCTCCGTTTGTAGCAATGGGAAATAGAAGTTGTATTCGGAGAACGAAATAAATATATTGTACAAGTGACATGGATATCTGTAAAATTCTGACCCGATATATACAAGTAGTGTTCTAGTCATTGGGTATACTTGTAGAGTAGTGATAACAACTTCTCTATTTGGGGGGCAGTGATGTAATCTGTTATACTTGGGGAGCAATGATGTAATTTTCTATATTTGGGAAGCAGTGATGTCCTCCTCTGCTAGATTTGGGGAGCAGTTGTGTCATCTGCTATATTTGGGAAGCAGTGATGTTATCTGTTATACTTGGGGAGCAATGATGTAATTTTCTATATTTGGGAAGCAGTGATGTCCTCCTCTGCTAGATTTGGGGAGTAGTTGTGTCATCTGCTATATTTGGGAAGCAGTAATGTCCTCCTCTGCTATACTTGGGGAGCACTGATGTCATCTGCTATTTTTGTAATGATGTTTTTTTACGTTATTGATGTTGTTTTTTTAATATTTAGAAAATAGAAACAGTATTTATATATGGAGAGTGGTGATTTCTGCTTGATTGCAGTTGTTGCTGCTAAGGGCGGCCCAACCAATTATTAGGTTAAGGGGTAGTCACTTTTTCAAACAGGGTCCTGTAGGTTTGGATTTCTTTTTCCCTTAATAATAAAGAGCTTAATTTAAAATCTGCATTTTGTGTTTACTATTGTTTACTATTGTTATCTTTGTCTAGTATTTAAATTTGTTTGGTGATCTGAAACTTTTAAGTGTGACAAACATGCAAAAGAATAGGAAATCAGGAAGGGGACAAACACTTTTCCAGCATATGCTGGGACCTTTCGGGCCACTGTGCATGCGCCATTGACCCCACTGTGATTGGTGAATTTCTAACATGTGATCGGTCACCTGGGGCTTAAGAAGGTCCTGTGCATCCAACACAGTACATTCCCTTGAGAAAGCAGGACGCTACGCCAGTGAAACGCACGTCGGGATTGCTTCACCTGACCAGGGGGGTCACTGTCTTGCTTCTGGGTAAGGACCGATGAGCGATAGGTATAGTATATAATTACTTTAACTAAATACATTTGCTCCATGGAATGGTACCTTCCCCTGACACACTGCACTATAGCACCTTTTTTTTTCTCTTCCCTCTTTCCCTTTCTGGGTAGATTGCGGGGCATGTGCAATTTTGTAATAGACACTGGTTGCAGCACCTTCATGCATCAGGTGGGATACATCTTATCAGGTTTTGGCATGGTCTTTTGAATTATGTTGCACATTTTAATACAAATACATATATAGATACGATTTCCTGACCTAGTGCCTTTTTGACCCGTATTGGTGCATTGACATAATAACACTGAATCCATGTGATTGTTTAATATCATGTGAGAGTGCATGGTTATACAACTATAGACAGTGACCTCAATATCTCTGTGTTTCCCTGAATGTGTTTTTTGTATTGTAATGTTTTTTATACATATATCTTTTGATAGACAAATAAAATTACAAAAAAATTTTTATATGCACTTATGTACTCCGTGTCCTCCTATTTTGTTATGCAATGTTATGGAGTTGGGGCCAATTGAATTGAGGGTGGACCACCAGTGTGTGATATCCCCCTCCTGCATTTAAAATGCAGCTGGGTTTTGAATTTGCATACTTGTATAGTAGCGATAACAACTTCTATATTTGGGGAGCAGTGATATCATATGTTATACTTGGGGAGCAATGGTGTCATTTTATATATTTGGGAAGCAGTAATGTCCTCCCTGCTATACTTGGGAGCACTGATATCATCTGCTATTTTTGTAATGATATTTCCTACGTTATTGATGTTGTTTTTTTATATTTAGAAAATAGAAACAGTATTTATATATGGAGAGTGGTGATGTATTTCTGTGCTGTTCATGGTTCTGGTGATGTATTTCTATAGTGATGGTGGTTCAGGTGATGTATTTCTGCTTGATTGCAGTTGTTGCTGCTAACGGTGGACCAACCAGTTATTAGGTTTAGGGGGCAGTCCCTTTTTCACACAGGGCCCTGTAGATTTGAATTTCTTTTTCCCTTAATAATAAAGACCTTAATTTAAAATCTGAATTTTGTGTTTACTATTGTTTTCTTTGTCTAGTATTTAAATTTGCTTATTGATCTGAAACATTTAAGTGTGACAAACATGCAAAAGAGTAGGGAATCAGGAAGGGGACAAACACTTTTTGACACAACTGTATGTCTGTACTTATGGTGGTTTTGGTGATGTATTTCTGTACTGTTGGTGGTTTTGGGGATGTTCATGCACTATTATTGGTTCTGATCCTGTACACATGTAACAATCCATAACTTGTCAGATAACATGATACATAGGTACATTAAAGAGAACCTGTCACCAGAAAAAATGCCATTAACCTGCAGATATGGGAGTATTCTGCAGATTGTTAGCGTTATTAATCTTCCCGCTGGCCACACTTAGCCGTGAGGAGAAAATTACATTTATTCTCCTAGCAGCATTCCAGATTCAGTCACAGGGGCAGTGCAGGCACAGGTTCAGTCACGGCTCTGAGTACACAGCTCAGCGGCTGTAGCCACGCCCCCAGCCCTTACTGACACTCGCTCTGCATTGGAGCTGTTTAAAGGTACCTTCACACTGAGCAACTTTCCAACGAGAACGACAGCGATCCGTGACGTTGCAGCGTCCTGGATAGCGATCTCGTTGTGTTTGACACGCAGCAGCGATCTGGATCCCGCTGTGATACCGCTGGTCGGAGCTAGAAGTCCAGAACTTTATTTTGTTGCTGATCACCCGCTGTCATCGCTGGATCGGCGTGTGTGACACCGATCCAGCGATGTGTTCACTTGTAACCAGGGTAAACATCGGGTTACTAAGTGCAGGGCGGCGCTTAGTAACCCGATGTTTACCCTGGTTACCCGGGTGCTGCAGGGGGACTTTGGCATCGTTGAAGACAGTTTCAATGATGCCGAAGTCGTTCCCCTGATCGTTGGTCGCTGGAGAGAGCTGTCTGTGTGACAGCTCCCCAGCGACCACACAATGACTTACCAACGATCACGGCCAGGTCGTATCGCTGGTCGCGATCGTTGGTAAATTGTTTAGTGTGAAGGTACCTTTACAGTCAGGACCAGGGGAACAGGTTACACCCGATGCTCTGTGTGTACTCAGCAGTGACTCAATCAGTGCTTGCGCCGCCCCGTAACTAAAACCAGAATGTTGCCAAGGGGAATAAAGTTCCTGTGTGCGCCGGACAAGTTAATAACTATTAACCTGCAGATTGACCCCATATCTGCAGGTTAATAGTTTTTTTTCCCTTTAATAAAGTACTGTGGTGTCTGACAAGTTAAGGATTACTTTGTTAGGGGCATTAATTATAAACTTCAGCAAAATGGGAATTGGACAGATGCACCAACAGGGCAAGAGACTATAAGGGTGACGGCAGAGTAAACGTGTTCTCTGCTGTGCATCATTTTCAGGCGTACATGCCCACTGGAGGCAGATACCCATTATAGTCTAAGGCCCCATTGGTATATATGCTCAAATCCCATTTTGTGGGGAGTACGGAAACAAGCCCCAATGGAGCCAATGAACGGGTGCCTGATTGCAATTTGAAAGCACCATTAGCTGATATTTTTTGTGTGTGTTGTGTCATGTCTGAACCTGTAAAAGACAGTAGAAGTTTAGTCTGATGAAAGCACTGGAAGTGACAAGATGGCAAGAGCAGTACAGTGCAGCTCTACAAAGAAAGTGAGTGATTTGGAGATTTGTTTCATGATTAAATTCCTTACAAAGGAAGAGAAGAAGTATAAATAAATATATGAAAGGATGATTGCTGCACATGTGGTGATGATGCACCTTCCTACGACCAAGAAAAATTTAGAGCCAAGCAGTTTAAATGAAGTAGGTAATGAATTGAATATGAACCCTTTCAGGGAGACCTGTTGAAGCATCTTCGGGGAAAATGTGCCAAAATGTGGAGGATGATTTTGGAAGATGTCAAGTCAAAGTCAGTGCTGTAGCTCATGAATTAAGCAATCTAGTTGGCACAGTTTCCAGTATCATTAATGATGTTTTGATGACGACAAAGGTCAGGTCTCAGTGGGTGCCACGAATGTTGACGACTGAGCAAAAACGTGACCAGCAATTTATCCAAGAGAACTTAGACATGCTTAGAGAAAATCCAAGACTTCTATACTCAAATTATGGGTCCACGACCATGATCCTGAGGCCATGAAATGGAATCACATGGGGCTACCCACTCCAAAGAAATTTTGTGTCCAGCGGTCATCTAGAAATATCACGGCAACAGGTTTTTGGGATACAGAAGGTGTTTCATTAGTAGAATTCATGCTACACAAGACAACAATTACTGGAGAGAGACACCTATGCTTCAACAATGAAGGCATTACGTGTGGCAATCAAAGAAAAACACAGTGGGAAGTTGTTGGCAGGTGTGTTGTTGCTTCACAACAATGCATCAGCTCACAAGTCTCACGATTCAGAAGCAGCTATCAGGGAATGTGACTTCATGGAGTTTACCCATCCACCCAACAATCCGAAACTGGCTCCCAGTGATTACTTTCTATTTTGGAACCTGAAGAAATCTCCACATGAGTAACAATTTCCTGATGATAATCAGTCAAAGAGGCAGTAACAGAGTTATTGCAGCAGCAAGAAGTCTCCTATTCTCAGAGAATCCGATCCCTGGAGGTGAAGTGGAATGAGTGTGTTGAAAAGCACATTGAAATGAAAATTTTATTTTCACATTCAGTTAGTTAAATTATTGATGACCCTTCTTAAGTAATAATTATTTTATTTTAGCACATTCTCAACCATATTTTTTTTAAATTCAGGACAATCCTTAGAAGTCAATAAAATAAATGTCTGAAGCTTCAGGATCACTTGGATTCAGTTCAGGCATTTCTGTAATGCACAATTTACTATTTCATGCTCATGCCAAATCTACCAGACTGCGGGATCAAGTAGCTCTATTCCAAAAGAGAAGGTTGTGAGTAAAAACCTTCCTGCTTGGCATATTCATGCCCCAATCGAACATATGGGCAAACATTGTCCTAAGACCACCTCTTCTGCTAAAAAATAAAATGCAACAAAATTCTTGTGAAATTGTTGGAAAAATCAACTTGATTTTCATTTTTTTTCATCATGGACATTAACACCTTTTTTCCAAAGAACAGCCATCATGGACATGAACACCTTCCTTCCAAAGAACAGCCATCATGGTCATGAACACCTTCCTTCCAAAGAACAGCCATCATCGACATGAACATCTTCTTTTCAAAGAACAGCCATCATGGACATGAACATCTTCCTTTCAAAGAATAGCCATCATGGACATGAACATTTTCCTTCCAAAAAACAGCCATCATGGACATGAACATTTTCCTTCCAAAAAACAGCCATCATGGACATGAACACCTTCCTTCCAAAGAACAGCCATCATGGACATGAACATCTTCCTTCCAAAGAACAGCCATCATGGACATGAACATCTTCCTTCCAAAGAACAGCCATCATGGACATGAACATCTTCCTTCCAAAGAACAGCCATCATGGACATGAACATCTTCCTTCCAAAGAACAGCCATCATGGACATAAAGACCTCCTTTCCAAAGAACAGCCATCATGGACATGAACATCTTCCTTCCAAAGAACAGCCATCATGGTCATGAACACCTTCCTTCCAAAGAACAGCCATCATGGACATGAACACCTTCCTTCCAAAGAACAGCCATCATCGACATGAACATCTTCCTTTCAAAGAACAGCCATCATGGACATGAACATCTTCCTTTCAAAGAATAGCCATCATGGACATGAACATTTTCCTTCCAAAAAACAGCCATCATGGACATGAACATTTTCCTTCCAAAAAACAGCCATCATGGACATGAACATCTTCCTTCCAAAGAACAGCCATCATGGACATGAACATCTTCCTTCCAAAGAACAGCCATCATGGACATGAACATCTTCCAAAGAACAGCCATCATGGACATGAACACCTTCCTTCCAAAGAACAGCCATCATGGACATGAACATCTTCCTTCCAAAGAACAGCCATCATGGACATGAACACCTTCCTTCCAAAGAACAGCCATCATGGACATGAACATCTTCCTTCCAAAGAACAGCCATCATGGACATAAAGATCTCCTTTCCAAAGAACAGCCATCATGGACATGAACATCTTCCTTCCAAAGAACAGCCATCATGGACATAAAGACCTCCTTTCCAAAGAACAGCCATCATGGACATGAACACCTTCCTTCCTAAGAACAGCCATCATCGACATGAACATCTTCCTTTCAAAGAACAGCCATCATGGACATGAACATCTTCCTTTCAAAGAATAGCCATCATGGACATGAACATTTTCCTTCCAAAAAACAGCCATCATGGACATGAACATTTTCCTTCCAAAAAACAGCCATCATGGACATGAACACCTTCCTTCCAAAGAACAGCCATCATGGACATGAACATCTTCCTTCCAAAGAACAGCCATCATGGACATGAACATCTTCCTTCCAAAGAACAGCCATCATGGACATGAACATCTTCCTTCCAAAGAACAGCCATCATGGACATGAACATCTTCCTTCCAAAGAACAGCCATCATGGACATAAAGACCTCCTTTCCAAAGAACAGCCATCATGGACATGAACATCTTCCTTTCAAAGAACAGCCATCATGGTCATGAACACCTTCCTTCCAAAGAACAGCCATCATGGACATGAACACCTTCCTTCCAAAGAACAGCCATCATCGACATGAACATCTTCCTTTCAAAGAACAGCCATCATGGACATGAACATCTTCCTTTCAAAGAATAGCCATCATGGACATGAACATTTTCCTTCCAAAAAACAGCCATCATGGACATGAACATTTTCCTTCCAAAAAACAGCCATCATGGACATGAACATCTTCCTTCCAAAGAACAGCCATCATGGACATGAACATCTTCCTTCCAAAGAACAGCCATCATGGACATGAACATCTTCCAAAGAACAGCCATCATGGACATGAACACCTTCCTTCCAAAGAACAGCCATCATGGACATGAACATCTTCCTTCCAAAGAACAGCCATCATGGACATGAACACCTTCCTTCCAAAGAACAGCCATCATGGACATGAACATCTTCCTTCCAAAGAACAGCCATCATGGACATAAAGATCTCCTTTCCAAAGAACAGCCATCATGGACATGAACATCTTCCTTCCAAAGAACAGCCATCATGGACATAAAGACCTCCTTTCCAAAGAACAGCCATCATGGACATGAACACCTTCCTTCCTAAGAACAGCCATCATCGACATGAACATCTTCCTTTCAAAGAACAGCCATCATGGACATAAAGACCTCCTTTCCAAAGAACAGCCATCATGGACATGAACATCTTCCTTCCAAAGAACAGCCATCATGGACATAAAGACCTCCTTTCCAAAGAACAGCCATCATGGACATGAACATCTTCCTTCCAAAGAACAGCCATCATGGACATAAAGACCTCCTTTCCAATGAACAGCCATCATGGACATGAGCATCTTCCTTCTAAAGAACAGCCATCATGGACATGAACACCTTCCTTCCAAAGAACAGCCATCATGGACATGAACATCTTCCTTCCAAAGAACAGCCATCATGGACATGAACATCTTCCTTCCAAAGAACAGCCATCATGGACATGAACATCTTCCTTCCAAAGAACAGCCATCGTGGACATTAACATCTTCCTTCCAAAGAACAGCCATCATGGACATGAACATCTTCCTTCCAAAGAACACCCATCATGGACATAAAGACCTCCTTTCCAATGAACAGCCATCATGGACATGAGCATCTTCCTTCTAAAGAACAGCCATCATGGACATGAACACCTTCCTTCCAAAGAACAGCCATCATGGACATGAACATCTTCCTTCCAAAGAACAGCCATCATGGACATGAACATCTTCCTTCCAAAGAACAGCCATCATGGACAACAACATCTTCCTTCCAAAGAACAGCCATCATGGACATAAAGACCTCTTTTCCAAAGAACAGCCATTATGGACATGAACACCTTCCTTCTAAAGAACAGCCATCATGGACATAAACATCTTCCTTCCAAAGAACAGCCATCATGGATATAAACATCTTCCTTCTAATGAACAGCCACCAAGTTTGGACGAAGTCCTATGTGTAGGTGGCCAGAATAGAGGCCATTTTGAAAGACAGTTTCCCACACTGATGCTTCTCATACATGACCCTCTTTATAAAAGATGTGCGAGTCTAAGCTGCGTGCATATTTTTATAGAATAGTACGTTTTACCTTCTGCGAGCCATACAGAGCCTGTGTAAACGCTATTTATGATAGTGCTTTAGGGCATTAGAAGAGGATACTGTCAGAGGCATAAAACAAATATATGCAGCAGACACTTTTAGGAAATTTAAGATGGAGAAAACTAAAAGTTAACATAGGTGATTTGACTTCTGGGTTGCTGGGGGCACAGTCCTTAAATCTAAGGGTTACTGCTGTCAGGCCGAGACCTTTTTCCTCCTGTCAGATTTATCACGATACAGAAAACAAAAATTCCCCCCAGCCTGCAGCATTTAGTGTGCAAAGACCTCTCCTCAACATTTTGTAACTGTGGAAATCAGGAAAGCAGCCTGTGACCTTCCATTTATGTGACAGCGCTGGAGTCCCAGGAGCGGTTGATGCATCCTCTGATATTTGGAAAAGTGTCATGTTTTCGTTATATGGGAAACTGTCATATTGCTGTTGTCACAAAATAAAACACAGTTATCATTTTTCTTGTTTGTTATGTGTGACCTGAGCAATTGACGGCTTGTTTGGTTTGGTTTTATTTCATATTTTTTTAGCATTTTACCATATAGCTTAGAGGCTTTCTATGAGATTTAAATAGGATTCTTTAGACACCTGAAGCAGCTGAAAAAAGTACCCGGCTTAATAAGTCAGCTGAAAAAACGTCACCTACATGACAGTATGGCAAAAAAAGATCATGAAAGCTGAAAAAGAGGGTGGCCATCTTATATGTAACGGTGGATGTGTCCTGTCCGAAGCTGGGATGGGCGGCGCCTTCGCAGTGTGGCTCAGGAGTCAGCACATGAGCATACTGCACTATGGCGCCATTTTATTGAAGACACTGTGTTTACGAACTTGCAGGCTCAGTGTCTTCAATAAAATGGCGCTGGAGTGTTTTGTAGCCCACAAATTTGCCGGTGTAAGAGGCCAGATTAACACCCCCCCCCCCGCCCAGAATATACCCGGGGTTAAAGTGGCCTAGGCCAGATTATACCCCGGGTATATTCTGGCCTAGCCCAAACTATACCCTGGGGTATAAATTGGACTAGTCCAGTTTATACCCCTCTGGGCCAGAATATACCCCGGGTATATTCTGGCCTAGTCCAAACTATACCCCGGAGTATAAATTGGACTAGTCCAGATTATACCCCTCCAGGTCAGAATATGCCCCAGCTGCTGTAGATCAGGCAGCGCACAAGGCCCCAGGCAGCCCACAGGGGCCCCAGGCAGCGCACAGGGGCCCCAGGCAGCGCACAGGGCCCCAGGCAGCGCACAGGGCTCCAGGCAGCGCACAGGCGCCCCAGGAAGCCCACCGGCACCCCAGGCAGAGTACAGGGACCCAGGCAGAGTACAGGGCCCCAGGCAGGGCACGGGGCCCCAGGCAGCCCACAGGGGCCCCAGGCAGCCTACAGGGCCCCAGGCAGCCCACAGGGCTCCAGGCGGCGCACAGGGCTCCAGGCAGCACACAGGGGCCCCAGGCAGCGCACATGGGCCCCAGGCAGCACACAGGGGCCCCAGGCAGCGCACAGGGGCCCCAGGCAGCACACAGGGGCCCCAGGCAGTGCACGGAGCCCCAAACAGCGCACGGTGCCCCAAGCAGTGTACAGGAACCCAGGCAGCCCACAGGGCCCCAGTCAGCACACAGGGGCCCCAGGCAGTGCACAGGGCCCCAGGCAGCCCACAGAGGCCCCAGGCAGCCCACAGGGCCCCTGGCAGAACACAAGGCCCCAGGCAGCGCACATCGCACAAGGGCCCTAGACATCTTATGCTAGTTTCACATTTGCGCACAGCTGTGTACGCTCTCAGTGAAGCCCCGCCCATTGTCACGCACGCCAATTAAGCTCCGCCCAGGTGTGCATGTGGCGGCATGCGGCCTGCGTACCCTATCTTTATCATTGGGTATGCAGGCCCGGCAGATGTTTGCGTTTGCGTCCGCATGCGTTGTTTTGATGATTTGGTGAATGCAAGAAAACAGCGTACAGAGGGTCCCAGATAGCGCACAGGGGGGCCCAGACAGCGCACAGGGGACATGCGCTCTGTCTATTTCCCCCCTTGCATGCTATCTCTTACCCCCTTGCTCACTGTCTCTGCCCCCCTGTGCGCTATCTGGGACCCCCTGTGGGCTGCCTGGGGCCCCTGTGTGCTGCCTGGGGCCCCTGCGTGCTGACTGGGCCCCTGTGCGCTGCCTGGGGCCCTGTGCACTGCCTGGGGCCCCTGTGGGCTGGGCTGCCTGGGGCCCTGTGCACTGCCTGGGGCCCCTGTGGGCTGCCTGGGGCCCTGTGCACTGCCTGGGGCCCATGTGTGCTGCCTGGGGCCCCTGCGTGTTGACTGGGCCCCTGTGCGCTGCCTGGGGCCCTGTGCACTGCCTGGGGCCCCTGTCGGCTGGGCTGCCTGGGGCCCTGTGCACTGCCTGGGTCCCCTGTGGGCTGCCTGGGGCCCTGTGCACTGCCTGGGGCCCCCTGTGGGCTGCCTGGGGCCCTGTGGGCTGCCTGGGGCCCCTGTGGGCTACCTGGGGCCCCGTGCACTGCCTGGGGCCCCGTGCACTGCCTGGGGCCCTATGCGCTCCCTGGGGCCCCTGTGTGCTGCCTGGGGCCCTGTACTCTGCCTGGGGCCCTGTGCGCTGCCTGATCTACAGCAGCTGGGGTATATTCTGACCTGGAGGGGTATAATCTGGACTAGTCCAATTTATACCCCGGGGTATAGTTTGGGCTAGGCCAGAATATACCCGGGGTATAATCTGGCCCAGAGGGGTATAAACTGGACTAGTCCAATTTATACCCCGGGGTATAGTTTGGGCCAGTTTGGGCTAGGCCAGAATATACACGGGGTATAATCTGGCCTACGCCACTTTAACCCCGGGTATATTCTGGACGGGGGGTGTTGTGAATTTGCTTTTTGCTCCCTCTAGTGGTTACTAGTTTTTTGACTCTGGTTTTTCTGTCATTCCTTTTATCCGCACCTGGGTCGTTAGTTAGGGGTGTTGCTATATAAGCTCCCTAGACCTTCAGTTCAATGCCTGGCAACGTAGTTATCAGAGCTAGTCTGCTGTGCTCTTGTCTACTGATCCTGGTTCCAGTTATATCAGCTAAGTCTGCCTTTTGCTATTTGTTTTGGTTTTGTATTTTTGTCCAGCTTGTTCCAAATCTATATCCTGACCTTTGCTGGAAGCTCTAGGGGGCTGGTGTTCTCCCCCCGGACCGTTAGACGGTTCGGGGGTTCTTGAATTTCCAGTGTGGATTTTGATAGGGTTTTTGTTGACCATATAAGTTACCTTTCTTTATTCTGCTATCAGTAAGCGGGCCTCTCTGTGCTAAACCTGGTTCATTTCTGTGTTTGTCATTTCCTCTTACCTCACCGTTATTATTTGTGGGGGGCTTCTATCCAGCTTTGGGGTCCCCTTCTCTGGAGGCAAGAAAGGTCTTTTGTTTTCCTCTACTAGGGGTAGCTAGATTCTCCGGCTGGAGCGTGTCATCTAGAATCAACGTAGGAATGATCCCCGGCTACTTCTAGTGTTGGCGTTAGGAGTAGATATATGGTCAACCCAGTTACCACTGCCCTATGAGCTGGATTTTTGTATTCTGCAGACTTCCACGTACCTCTGAGACCCTCGCCATTGGGGTCATAACAGTTTGCCAGGCCAGTATTAAATGTTTAATGCGTTGCAGAAGAGGGATTATAAGAAAGAAGATTCTGAGTTTTTTTTTTTTCTTTCTTCTTCCCCTTTACCTCAGAGTGGCTATGCTTGCTGCAGACATGAATGTCCAGACCTTGATTACAAGTGTGGACCAGCTGGCTACTCGTGTGCAGGGCATACAAGACTATGTTATCAGAAATCCTAGGTCAGAACCTAAAATACCGATTCCTGAACTGTTTTCCGGAGACAGGTTTAAGTTTAGGAATTTCGTGAATAATTGTAAATTGTTTTTGTCCTTGAGACCCTGTTCATCTGGAGACTCTGCTCAGCAAGTAAAAATAGTTATTTCGTTCTTACGGGGCGACCCTCAGGATTGGGCTTTTTCGCTGGAGCCAGTAGATCCGGCATTGGCTGATATTGATGCGTTTTTTCTGGCGCTCGGTTTACTTTATGAGGAACCCAATCTTGAGATTCAGGCAGAAAAGGCCTTGCTGGCTATGTCTCAGGGGCAGGACGAGGCTGAAGTGTATTGCCAAAAATTTCGGAAATGGTCCGTGCTGACACATTGGAACGAGTGTGCACTGGCCGCTAATTTTAGAAATGGCCTATCTGAAGCCATTAAGAATGTTATGGTGGGTTTTCCCATTCCCACAGGTCTCAATGATACTATGGCACTGGCTATTCAAATTGACCGGCGGTTGCGGGAGCGCAAAACCGCAAATTCCCTCATGGTGTTGTCTGAACAGACACCTAATTCGGTGCAATGTGATAGAAAAACCGCAAATTCCCTCATGGTGTTGTCTGAACAGACACCTGATTTAATGCAATGTGATAGAATCCTGACTAGAAATGAGCGGAAAATTCATAGACGCCGGAATGGCTTGTGCTACTACTGTGGTGATTCTACACATGTTATCTCAGCATGCTCTAAACGTATAGCTAAGGTTGTTAGTCCTGTCACCGTTGGTAATTTGCAACCTAAATTTATTCTGTCTGTAACTTTGATTTGCTCACTGTCGTCTTATCCTGTCATGGCGTTTGTAGATTCAGGTGCTGCCCTGAGTCTTATGGATCTGTCATTTGCTAAGCGCTGTGGTTTTACTCTTGAACCATTAGAAAATCCTATTCCTCTTAGGGGTATTGATGCTACGCCATTGGCAGCAAATAAACCGCAGTATTGGACACAGGTTATCATGTGCATGACTCCTGAACACCGCGAGGTGATACGTTTCCTGGTTTTACATAAAATGCATGATTTGGTTGTTTTAGGGCTGCCATGGTTACAGACCCATAATCCAGTCCTGGACTGGAAGGCAATGTCAGTGTCAAGTTGGGGCTGTCGTGGTATTCATGGGGATTCCCTGCCTGTGTCTATTGCTTCTTCTACGCCTTCGGAAGTTCCGGAGTATTTGTCTGATTATCAGGATGTCTTCAGTGAGTCTGAGTCCAGTGCACTGCCTCCTCATAGGGACTGTGACTGTGCTATAGATTTGATCCCAGGCAGTAAGGGTACTGTCACACAGTACCATTTTGATCGCTACGACGGCACGATCCGTGACGTCGCAGCGGTCGTATGATTATCGCTCCAGCGTCGTAGACTGCGGTCACACGTTGCAATCACGGCGCTGGAGCGATGCCGAAGTCCCCCGGTAACCAGGGTAAACATCGGGTAACTAAGCGCAGGGCCGCGCTTAGTAACCCGATGTTTACCGTGGTTACCAGCGTAAACGTAAAAAAACAAACAGTACATACTCACATTCCGGTGTCTGTCCTCCAGCGTCTCAGCTTCTCTCCACTGTGTAAGCGCCATAGCCGGCAAGCACAGCGGTGACGTCAGACGTCACCGCTGTGCTCGCTTTCCGGCTGGCAGACGCTCACACAGTGGAGAGAAGCTGAGACGCTGGAGGACAGACACCGGAATGTAAGTATGTACTGTTTGTTTTTTTACGTTTACGCTTGTAACCAGGGTAAACATCGGGTTACTAAGCGCGGCCCTGCGCTTAGTTACCCGATGTTTACCCTGGTTACAAGCGAAGACATCGCTGGATCGCTGTCACACACAACGATCCAGCGATGTCAGCGGGTGATCAAGCGACGAAAGAAAGTTCCACACGATCTGCTACGACGTACGATTCTCAGCAGGATCCATGATCGCTGCTGCGTGTCAGATACTGCGATATCGTAACGATATCGCTAGAACGTCACGAATCGTACCGTCGTAGCGATCAAAATGGTACTGTGTGACAGTACCCTAAGTTTCCTAAGGGAAGACTGTTTAATCTGTCGGTACCTGAACATACCGCTATGCGTTCATATATCAGGGAGTCTCTGGAGAAAGGACATATTCGTCCGTCTTCTTCCCCCCTTGGTGCGGGATTCTTTTTTGTGGCAAAAAAGGACGGATCTTTGAGACCTTGTATTGATTATCGGCTTTTAAATAAGATCACTGTCAAATTTCAGTATCCTTTACCGCTGTTGTCTGACTTGTTTGCCCGGATTAAAGGTGCCAAGTGGTTCACCAAGATAGACCTTCGTGGTGCGTACAACCTTGTGCGCATTAAGCAAGGTGATGAATGGAAAACCGCATTCAATACGCCCGAAGGTCATTTTGAGTACTTGGTGATGCCTTTTGGGCTCTCCAATGCGCCTTCAGTTTTTCAGTCCTTTATGCATGACATTTTCCGGAAGTATCTGGATAAATTTTTGATTGTTTATCTGGATGATATTTTGGTTTTTTCTGATGATTGGGATTCGCATGTGGAGCAGGTCAGGTTGGTCTTTAAAATTTTGCGTGAAAATTCTTTGTTTGTCAAGGGCTCAAAGTGTCTCTTTGGTGTACAGAAGGTTCCCTTTTTGGGGTTCATTTTTTCCCCTTCTGCTGTGGAGATGGACCCAGTCAAGGTCCGAGCTATTCTTGATTGGACTCAGCCCTCGTCGGTTAAGAGTCTTCAGAAGTTCTTGGGTTTCGCTAACTTCTACCGTCGTTTTATCGCTAATTTTTCTAGCATTGTGAAACCGTTGACGGATATGACCAAGAAGGGCTCCGATGTAGCTAACTGGGCTCCTGCTGCCGTGGAGGCTTTCCAGGAGTTGAAGCGCCGGTTTACTTCGGCGCCTGTTTTGTGCCAGCCCGATGTCTCACTTCCCTTTCAGGTTGAGGTGGATGCTTCAGAGATTGGAGCAGGGGCCGTTTTGTCGCAGAGAGGCCCTGGTTGCTCTGTTATGAAACCTTGTGCCTTTTTCTCCAGGAAGTTTTCGCCTGCCGAGCGAAATTATGATGTGGGCAATCGGGAGTTGTTGGCCATGAAATGGGCATTTGAGGAGTGGCGTCATTGGCTCGAGGGTGCTAAGCATCGTGTGGTGGTCTTGACTGATCACAAAAATCTGATGTATCTCGAGTCTGCTAAACGCCTTAATCCGAGACAGGCCCGCTGGTCATTGTTTTTCTCCCGCTTTGATTTTGTTGTCTCGTATTTACCAGGTTCAAAGAATGTGAAGGCCGATGCTCTTTCTAGGAGCTTTGTGCCTGATGCTCCTGGAGTCGCTGATCCTGTTGGTATTCTTAAAGATGGAGTTATCTTGTCAGCTATTTCTCCGGATCTGCGACGTGTGTTGCAGAGATTTCAGGCTGATAGGCCTGAGTCTTGTCCACCTGACAGACTGTTTGTCCCGGATAAATGGACCAGCAGAGTCATTTCCGAGGTTCATTCCTCGGTGTTGGCAGGTCACCCGGGAATTTTTGGCACCAGAGATCTGGTGGCCAGGTCCTTTTGGTGGCCTTCCTTGTCAAGGGATGTGCGGTCATTTGTGCAGTCCTGTGGGACTTGTGCTCGAGCTAAGCCTTGCTGTTCTCGTGCCAGCGGTTTGCTCTTGCCCTTGCCTGTCCCGAAGAGACCTTGGACACATATCTCCATGGATTTCATTTCTGATCTTCCGCTATCTCAGGGCATGTCCGTTATCTGGGTGATATGTGATCGCTTCTCCAAGATGGTCCATTTGGTTCCTTTGCCTAAGCTGCCTTCCTCTTCCGATCTGGTTCCTGTGTTTTTCCAGAACGTGGTTCGTTTGCACGGCATCCCTGAGAATATTGTGTCAGACAGAGGATCCCAGTTCGTTTCTAGGTTCTGGCGATCCTTTTGTAGTAGGATGGGCATTGATTTGTCGTTTTCGTCTGCTTTCCATCCTCAGACTAATGGACAGACGGAGCGAACCAATCAGACTTTGGAGGCTTATTTGAGGTGTTTTGTCTCTGCTGATCAGGACGATTGGGTGACATTCTTGCCGTTGGCTGAGTTTGCCCTTAATAATCGGGCTAGTTCCGCCACCTTGGTTTCGCCTTTTTTCTGCAACTCTGGTTTCCATCCTCGCTTTTCTTCGGGTCATGTGGAGCCTTCTGACTGTCCTGGGGTGGATTCTGTGGTAGATAGGTTGCAGCGGATCTGGAATCATGTGGTGGACAACTTGAAGTTGTCACAGGAGAGGGCTCAGCGCTTTGCCAACCGCCGCCGCGGTGTGGGTCCCCGACTACGCGTTGGGGATTTGGTATGGCTTTCTTCCCGCTTTGTTCCTATGAAGGTCTCCTCTCCCAAATTTAAACCTCGTTTTATTGGGCCTTACAAGATATTGGAAATCCTTAATCCTGTATCTTTTCGTCTGGATCTTCCTGTGTCGTTTGCTATTCACAATGTATTTCATAGGTCCTTGTTGCGGCGGTACATTGTGCCTGTAGTTCCTTCTGCTGAGCCTCCTGCTCCGGTGTTGGTTGAGGGCGAGTTGGAGTACGTGGTGGAGAAGATCTTGGATTCTCGCCTCTCCAGGCGGAGGCTTCAGTACCTGGTCAAGTGGAAGGGCTATGGTCAGGAGGATAATTCCTGGGTGGTCGCCTCTGATGTTCATGCGGCCGATTTAGTTCGTGCCTTTCATGCCGCTCATCCTGATCGCCCTGGTGGTCGTGGTGAGGGTTCGGTGACCCCTCACTAAGGGGGGGTACTGTTGTGAATTTGCTTTTTGCTCCCTCTAGTGGTTACTAGTTTTTTGACTCTGGTTTTTCTGTCATTCCTTTTATCCGCACCTGGGTCGTTAGTTAGGGGTGTTGCTATATAAGCTCCCTAGACCTTCAGTTCAATGCCTGGCAACGTAGTTATCAGAGCTAGTCTGCTGTGCTCTTGTCTACTGATCCTGGTTCCAGTTATATCAGCTAAGTCTGCCTTTTGCTTTTTGCTATTTGTTTTGGTTTTGTATTTTTGTCCAGCTTGTTCCAAATCTATATCCTGACCTTTGCTGGAAGCTCTAGGGGGCTGGTGTTCTCCCCCCGGACCGTTAGACGGTTCGGGGGTTCTTGAATTTCCAGTGTGGATTTTGATAGGGTTTTTGTTGACCATATAAGTTACCTTTCTTTATTCTGCTATCAGTAAGCGGGCCTCTCTGTGCTAAACCTGGTTCATTTCTGTGTTTGTCATTTCCTCTTACCTCACCGTTATTATTTGTGGGGGGCTTCTATCCAGCTTTGGGGTCCCCTTCTCTGGAGGCAAGAAAGGTCTTTTGTTTTCCTCTACTAGGGGTAGCTAGATTCTCCGGCTGGAGCGTGTCATCTAGAATCAACGTAGGAATGATCCCCGGCTACTTCTAGTGTTGGCGTTAGGAGTAGATATATGGTCAACCCAGTTACCACTGCCCTATGAGCTGGATTTTTGTATTCTGCAGACTTCCACGTACCTCTGAGACCCTCGCCATTGGGGTCATAACAGGGGGGTTAAACTGGCCTGTTACACCGGGTCCAATCAAAGGCCAGCAGCTGATGTCGGCTTGCATGTGACTGGGCGCATGGCCGTGATGTCATGTTACCCTCTCACTTGGACGCTGAAGTCAGCTGCCTGCTTCAGAAGATGACGATGTGCTGCAGTGGAGCAGGGAAAAGGTGAGTAGCATTGTTTGTTTTTTCTTTCTATGTATTAAACAACAGCAGCATAGGCAGGATGGGGGAAATATACCAGGATGGGACAAGTACAAGAATGGGGGATATATACCAGGATGGGAATATATACAAGGATGAGGGATATATACCAGGATTGGGGGCATATACAAGGACAGGGGTTATATACAAGGATGGGGGGCATATACAAGGATGGGGATATATACCAGGATGGGGAGCATACACAAGGATGGAGGGCATATACAGGATGGGGGATATTTTCCTGGATGGGGGGCATATACAAGGATGGGGGATATATACCAGGATGGGGGGCATATACAAGGATGGGGGATATAAACCAGGATGGGGACATCAGGATGGGGGATATATACCAGGATGGGGGACATATACAAGGATGGGGGGATATATACCAGGATGGGGGGCATACACAAGGACAGGGGATATATACCAGGATGGGGGGCATATACAAGTATGGGGGAATATACCAGGATGGGAAATATATGCCAGGATGGGGGACCATATACAAGGATGTGGGGGCATATACAAGGATGGGGAAATATACCAGGTTGGAGGAGTATATACAAGAATGGGTGCCATAAACCAGGATTGGGTGCATATACCAGGATGGGGAGCATATACCAGGATGGAGAAGCATATACCAGGATGGGAGACATATACAAGGATGGGGGATATATACCGGGATGGGGGGCATATACAAGGACAGGGGTTATATACCAGGATGGGGGGCATATATCAGGATGGAGGATATATAACAGGATGGGGGGCATATACAAGGATGGAGATATATACCAGGAAGGGGGCATATACCTGGATGAGGGACATATACCAGGATGGGGGGCATATATAAGGACAGGGGATACATACCAGGATGGGGGGCATATATCAGGATGGGGGATATATGCCATTATGGTGGCATACACAAGAACAGGGCATGTATACCAGGATGGAGGGCATATACAAGGACGGGGGGATATATACCAGGATGGGAGGCATATACAAGTATGGTAGAGCATATACAAGGATGGGGGCATATACAATAAAGGGGATATATACCAGGATGTGGGGCATATGCAAGGATGGGGGCATATATCAGGATGGGGGAGCATATACCAGGATGGGGACATATACATGGATGAGGGGCATATACCAGGATGGGGTAGCATGTACCAGAATGGGGGCATATACAAGGATAGGGGAATATAGCAAGATGAGGGCATATACCAGGATGGTGGGCATATACCAGGATGGGGGAGCATATATCAGGATGATGGAGCATATACCAGGATGGGGGGCATATACAAGGATGGGGAGATATAGAAGGATGTGGGAGCATATACCAGGATGGGGGAACATATGCCACAATGAGGGAGCATATGCAAGAGGGGGGACATATACCAGAATGGGGGACATATACCAGGATGGAGAAACATATACCAGGATGGGGATTGTATATCAGGAAGGGGTGCATATACCAGGATGGGGGCCATATACCAGGATGAGGGAACATATACCAGGATGTGGGCGCATACACAAGTATGGGGGCAATATACAAGGATGGAGGATATATACCAGGATGGGGGATGTATACCAGGATGGAGGGCATATACAAGGATGGGGGATGTATGTGAGGATGGGGGGCATATACCAGGATGGGGAAATATACCAGAATGGAGGGGACATATACCAGGATGAGGGTGCATATGCCAGGATGGGAAAATATATACCAGGACGAGAGGACATATACCAGCATGGGGGAACATATACCAGGATGAATAGGTATATGCCAGTATAGGAGGACATATTCCAGGATCGAGAGCATATTCCAGGTTTAGGGGAGCATATTACATGATGGTGGAGCATATACCAGTATGGGGAGCATATTCCTTTGAATCTGCAGTCTGGTACCCTTTCTCCTGTCTGTAGCTGCCCTTTGTTACCTCTGCCTGCTCTCTACTGCCCCTGTCTCCTCTCTGCTGCCCCCATCTGCTCTCTGCTGCCCCCACCTGTTCTCTATATCAGTTGCTTTTTTTAACTAAATCCTCAGTATTCAGGCTAATTTGCTGTGTTTGCACTTTGCGATAAATAAGTGGGTTTGGGGCTGCAGTTTGGGCACTCGGTCTCTAAAAGGTTCGCCATCACTGTTGTAGTACATTACTTCAATCAAATGGCGCCGAAGTCAGCACGTGCACCGCGATCTGTGGCGCCATTTTATTGAAGACATTGTATATGCGAATTCGCAGACACAGTGTCTTCAAAAAAACGGCGTGAAATAAAAATGTACAAATAACAATGCTCAACACCCGGGTCAAGAACTGGTTCCATAGTTATGTATAATAAGGATTGTCCAGGTTTAGATTAAAGGGATAATTTATTTTTCAGAAACAGCGCCAATTTTGGCCATAGGCCATGTGTGGTAATGCAGCTTTTTCTGTTTTGATGTGAATGGTTCTAACCTGCTATACCAGACACGATCCATGGACACATGTCACTGTTTTAGTTTGCTCAAAAGATTGGACTAACAACAGAAAAGGTGATAAAATTATTAAAAGATGGCATTACTCACCTGTTCACTCTCTTGCAACTTCAGTGCATACATGCTGGTGGTCCCCGTTTCCCCTTAAACGCAATCTGTCAGCAGGTTTTGTGATATAATATGAAAACAGCTTAATATAGGGCAAGAGAGCCTGATTCCAGTGATGTCAATTACTGGGTTTCTTGGTATAGTTTTGATAGAATCTCTGTTTTATCTGATGTAGATATAGCATAGCTAAGAATTCTGGGCTGTGCATAACTCCACCCACACCATTGATTGGTAGCTTCCTGTGTCAGCAAGCAGCCAGTTAGTGGTGGGGGAGGGGTTACACAGATTAGCTGGACTGGCCTGCATGTGAGACCTAGTCAGGCAGTGATAATCTCCTGATGATTAAACACTGATTCTATTGAAACTACCACACACAGCCTAGTAATTGACACTTCTCTGGAATAAGGGTCTCTTGCTCTGTAATATGCTGCTTTCAGATTAATAGCAAAAAAACTGCTGACAGATTCCCTTTTAAGTGATGACATCCAAAACATGTGCATGATCAGTGGCCTCAGCAGTGATGCTAGCATGTACCACACATGACTGCAGAGGTCAGTGGTTGGCTGCAGCAGTCACAAGCATGGACATAATGCCATTGCTGTCGGGATAAAATCCGAGAACTAGTATTGGCTCAGGAGTTGTGGAGAAAAGTTCAGATTTTGCCAGGTGAATTCAGCTAATGGGTCAAGATGGGGTTTAGGCAAGTTTGCACCAAATTTGGCCTTTTCGGGGTATTCCAAGGAGGTCACTGTGGTGGGGCATAAATGTCACAATAATGATTATTTAAATGCTGGTAAGTAAAGACCTTACACCGATTTTGGTCCATAAAAGTGGGGCGAGTGTCATTTTCATGCAAGTGCAATCCAATTTTTAATGCCAAGCATCCGATTTACATCCGATTTCCAAGCGAATGTGATCCAATTGCAATGAGATTTAACATGAGCCTCCAGATAGAGCAATTCTCTATTAAATTTACACATAGTTTTCCAAAGAAATATATATATATATATATATATATATATATATATATATATATATATATATATATATATATATATATATATATATATATATATATATCTGGGAGGGGGCCAATATCCATGGCCCCTTCCTAGGCTATTAATATCAACTTGCAGCTTTCTGCCTAGCCTTTACTGGTATTAATTATATGGGAACCCTACATCATTTTTGGGGGGGAGGTCCCCCTTTTTAATAAACAGGAAAGACTAAGTGTACAGCTGTGAGCTTCTATTAATAGCCTGGGAAGCTCCATGGGTATTACCCCTTTCCTAGGCTATAAACATTGGCCCATAGCTGTCGGCTTCCCTCTTCTGGTTAATAAAATGTCACCAATTTTTTCAGAAAATAATTTAGTAAGTGAAAAAAATACATGTACAGTAAGCTACACAAACAATGTACTAGCTATATATGTGACATCTTTATATCTATCTATTCTATGTGTATAGATCTATTCTATCTTTTCTATTTTGTCGGGTCACGCTGTGATTTTACTGTACGTGGCAGATGAATTGCCGGCTTTTCAAAGGACATGGGTGTTGTAAAATCGAAAGGCACTTGCATGGTCCAAGTGTCGTACAATTTTTTTATTACACCCATTGACTTGCATTGGCGAGTGTCGCCCGATATAACAGGACAATCACAGAATGCTGCGATTTTTTTTCTCATGTCGATCTGAGCTGAGAAAAAAATTGTAAGTGAGCAGGGACTCATAGATTAACATTGGTCCGAGTGCAATCTGATTTTTTTATCCTAGATGCCCAGTGCTACATTATAGTTTCTTTTTCTGAAAGTGTGGTATATACCTATGCAGCATTTACAATTAGTAAATTGATAAGACGACTCATTACCATTAATTCAGTCTGCGCTACAGCTGCCGCCAACAGGTATACTTTCAAGTGGATAGTTGCATGCATATATCAAAATCCCAATAAACCAAGTAATTTTCTTCTTCTCCATATCACTGGAGAGGTTGCATCCTAATTATTTTAGTGCTTATTACCCAGGTGAGGAAGTACATACATATTCACTTTAGTCTATTTATTTATTATTTAATCAAATATTTAACCTTTTTTTTTATTTTTTTATTCCATGATTTATTTACAATTACGTTTTGCCAAATGTAAAACTTCTTCGCCCCATCGCAATAAATGCCTTTTTTTATTTTTAACTGGGAAGTTGTTTTTTTCCCACATCGTTTTATGACCGCACGTTACAGAAGCATGTTGGCTTTGACAGCCAATGTTTAAAGTAAAAGGATATTCCATTATGAAATATTAACCTCCGATGTTTAATATAGTGTAAGAAGAGATTCAGTTATCCGGCGAGATATAGTAAGTGACCCATCAGAGGCTGAAAGCAAGAGGCATGAATTATTTCTTATACTAAATAACTAATTCAGATCTTTACTGCTGCATCCTATTAATCTGAAAATGTGCATTTGCTTTACTGTGTTAACTACCCTTAGCAGATCACTAAAACCTAAGTTAGAAGAAAAAAAATTCTAAAGTGATGAAGAATAAAAAAGTGTATTTTAAGTTTTTCTCTTCCTATAAATGGATCGTCCACCTCGACAATTTTGTTTCCTTCTTAAAGAGTAACCATTATTTTAATTTTTATTTCTTAAATCAATAGTGCAAATGAAAATATGCAACTTTGTAATATATCTTATCAGAGGAATCTCCTTATTTTTCTCCTCCTGGATTGATCTTTCTCTCTCGAATCATGGATAAAATTTGTATTCACTGAAGTTAAATTTCCCCATTACTGAGATGACAATTGGTGCTTTTAAAATTCTATAGTGGTGCTAGATGCAGACACAGACATGCTGGCGCAAGTTTTCTTGAAACGACAGTTACAGTTCTCCATAGAACTTTATGAGCACCAACTGTCATCTCCTAAAAAGGGGAGAAGGGGAAAGCGCTAGAGGTAGATACAAATGTTCCGCTGCAAGTGCCATAGAACTTTATGAGCACCAACTGTCATTTCCTATAAAGGGGAGAAACTAGAGGCAGACACAGACATTCCGTTGCAAGATCCATAGACCTTTATGAGCACCAACTGTCATCTCCTATAAAGGGGAGAAGCGAGGGGCAGACACAGACATTCCGTTGCAAGATCCATAGACCTTTATGAGCACCAACTGTCATCTCCTATAAAGGGGAGAAGGGGAAGGCGCTAGAGGCAGACACAGACATTCCGCAGCATGCTCCATAGAACTTTATGAGCACCAACCGTCATTTCCTATAGCAGGGTGAGGCTAGAGGCAGACACAGACATTCCGCAGCACACTCCATAGAACTTTATGAGCACCAACTGTCATTTCCTATAGCAGGGAGAAGCTGGAGGCAGGCGCAGACATTCCACTGCAAGTTCCATAGAATTTTATGAGCAGCAACTGTCATCTTCTATCTAAGTAATGGGAATATCTGTTTTCACTGCAGATTTAACCAGTGAATTGAGAATTTTGAGACTGAAATATCATAATGAGAGAGAATGAGATTGCTCCAATAAGATATATTGCAAAGTTTCTTATGTTCACATGTACTTTTGACTTATGAAAAAATAAATCACAAATAAAATTGCTGTTGCTCTTTAAATGCATGTATTTTGGGGTAAAATAGTTTTTGCAATTTTATTTCACTGAATCTTTTCCACTGTTTGCCTTCTGTAGCCTTCTTGTTGCACTGGCTATTAGTGGCTTCAGAATGAGTTATCTGAGAATCAGTCAGTGAGCTGTTCTGACAGTCCAATGGGAGTGTTTGCCATTCTTTTATCTGCCTTTTTCTGAGTGCCTCTCAGCTGATTTATGACCACAGGCCACATCAAAGTTGAATGTATGAGGCAACAAAGAGCCTGTAAAAGAAAAACGGTGCAAAACATATATACATTTTAGGGTACCGTCACACAGTGGCATTTTTATCGCTACGACGGCACGATTCGTGACGTTCTAGCGATATCGTTACGATCTCGCAGTGTCTGACACGCTACTGCGATCAGACACCCTGCTGAGAATCGTACGTCGTAGCACATCGTTTGAAACTTTCTTTCGTCGCTGGATCTCCCGCTGTCATCGCTGGATCGTTGTGTGTGACAGCGATCCAGCGATGTGTTCGCTGGTAACCAGGGTAAACATCGGGTAACTAAGCGCAGGGCCGCGCTTAGTAACCCGATGTTTACCGTGGTTACCAGCGTAAAAGTAAAAAAAAACAAACCGTACATACTCACCATCTGATGTCCGTCAGGTCCCTTGCAGTCTGCTTCCCGCTCTGACTGTGAGCGCCGGCCGGAAAGTGAGAGCAGATCACAGCGGTGACGTCACCGCTGCGCTCTGCTCTCAGTGTACGGCCGGCACTGTCAGAGCAGGAAGCAGACTGCAAGGGACCTGACGGACATCAGATGGTGAGTATGTACGGTTTGTTTTTTTTTACTTTTACGCTGGTAACCAGGGTAAACATCGGGTTACTAAGCGCGGCCCTGCGCTTAGTAACCCGATATTTACCCTGGTTACCGGCGAACCTCGGCATCGCTCCAGCGCCGTGATTGCAAAGTGTGACCGCAGTCTACGACGCTGGAGCGATACTCATACGACGCTGCGACGTCACGGATCGTGCCGTCGTAGCGATCGTAATTGCACGGTGTGACGGTACCCTAAGTGAAAAATCATCCCCAGAGGCAAACAAACCTCTTTAAACACCAAGTGCAATTTATATGTATACATCATGTTCTCATACACTTTATGCAGTTAATAGCCTCTGTGTCTGTACTGTTACATACTTAGGCAGTTAACTGGTTCATGCAGCTTTACATGAACACCCGAGCCTTACACTATGGCTGGTCCAAATAACTAAAGCAATTGTTACCATCCACCTCTTGTGTCTCCCCTTTTCCTCATAGATTGTAAGCTTGCGAGCAGCAGGGCCCTCATTCCTCCTGGTATCTGTTTTGAACTGTGATTTCTGTTATGCTGTAATGTCTGTTGTCTGTATAAGTCCCCTCTATAAGTTGTAAAGCGCTGCGGAATATGTTGGCGCTATATAAATAAAATTATTATTATTATTATTATTATTACAGTAAACATGGTCGATAGAACAGGTTAAGGAACTTTGCAAAAACTTTGCATAAATCATTTTACACTGAGTTACAGCCTACATGCCGGAGCTGCATTCACAATTCAGTCAACAAACTTGTTGACAGACACCTCTTGCAGCTCCATTTACTATGTCGCGGCCATTCCTGGCTACAGCAGCTTCGCTTCTATTCGCTTTTCTTCACAGTCAGTTATTTTTTCAGGTTGTCGCAAAGTATCTGTATGAAATAAGTAAGGCAATATATTTATAAATTAAAGAACTCCCATCAAAGTTTGTATAATCTTAATTAGTGATGAGCGAACGTGCTCGGATAAGGTGTTATCTGAGCATGCTCTGGTGCTAACCGAGGGTCTCCGGCGTGCTCCAATACTATGTTCATGTCCCCACGGTTGCAGGTCTCATGGCTGTTCTCCAGCCGTCAACACATGCAGGGATTGTTTAATTGCCTAACAAACAATCCAAGATGCCTCTGAAAATTCTGCAAAAGCAGACCTTTTCCCACTAATGTGTATCATGACACTTAGAAAGGACCTTTCATAAATGTTTACATTATGAATTGTACATTCCTGCATTTAGCTACAGGAATGAAGATCATAACATTTTTTTTCACTCTATTGTGGCGATTCAGGACGCCAAAATTACTGTCGCCTGGGATAATTTTTTGATAATTTATCTGGGTGGTTTGTTTTGGTAAGCTCTTTGGGGGTGTGCTTTTAACCCGCTATCATGCTGCCCAATCATAGAAAGGCAGAGTCATAGGGAAAAAAGTAGACGCCCACAGCTCTGATCGAAAAAGAACGCCAAGAGAGATAGTCAGAACCGTGTCAGTGTGGTCGTGTGAGAATACCTCTTTCCTGGCACGCCTTGTCAATGGGAGCAGAAGCCTACAATGACATAAAGGTACCTTCACACTAAACAACTTTCCAACGAGAACGACAACAATCCGTGACGTTGCAGCATTCTGGATAGAGATCTTGTTGAGTTTGACACGCAGCAGCGATCTGGATCCCGCTGTTATATCGCTGGTCGGAGCTAGAAGTCTGGAACTTTATTTGGTCGCTAGATCGGCGTGTATCGTCATGTTTGACAGCAAAAGCAACTATGTCAGCAATGTTTTTACATGGAGCGTGAACGATAAGTGAGTCGCCGTTACGTCACTGGATCGCTCCTGCATTGTTCTGGAGCTGCTGTGTTTGACGTCTCTACAGCGACCTAACAGAGACGCTCCAGCGATCTAGTTTAGGTCGGATCGTTGTCTATATCGCTGGAGCGTCGCTTAGTGTAACGGTACCTTAAGAGTGGCCAGCAGAGAGAGAACTGATGCAGGAGCAGCTGGGGACCGAGGACGATAGACCTACTGCGAGTATTGGAGACCAAGGACGATAGACTTAATATGAGTACTGGGGACCGAGGACGATAGACCTACTATGAACGATAGACCTACTATGAGTACTGGGAACCAAGGACGATAGACCTACTATGGACGATAGACCTACTATGAGTTTTGAGGACAGAGGATGATAGACCTACAATGAGTACTGGGGCCTGAAGACGTTAGACCTACTATGAACGATAGACCTACTATGAGTATTGGAGACCAAGGACGATAGACCTAATATGAGTACTGGGGACCGAGGACGATAGACCTACTATGAGTACTGGAGACCAAGGACGATAGACCTCTATGGACGATAGACCTACTATGAGTATTGGGGACCGAGGACGATAGACCTACAATGAGTACTGGGGACCGAAGACGATAGACCTACTATGAGTACTGGGGACCAAGAACGATAGATCTACTATGAACGATAGACCCACTATGAGTACTGGGGACCAAGGACGATAGACTTCTATGAACAATAGACCTACTATGAGTATTGGGGACCGAGGATGATAGACCTACAATGAGTACTGGGGACCGAAGACGATAGACCTACTATGAGTACTGGGGACCAAGAACGATAGATCTACTATGAACAATAGACCTACTATGAGTACTGGGGACCAAGGACGATAGACCTCTATGGACGATAGACCAACTATGAGTATTGGGGACCGAGGACGATAGACCTACAATGAGTACTGGGGACTGAAGACGATAGACCTACTATGAGTACTGGGGACCAAGAATGATAGATCTACTATGGACGATAGACCTACTACGAGTATCGCAGACCGAGAACGATAGACCTACAATGAGTACTGGGGACCAAAGATGATAGACCTACACTGAGTACTGGGGACCAATAATGATAGATCTACTATGGACGATAGACCTACTACGAGTATTAGGGTCTGAGGACAATAGACCTACAATGAGTACTGGGGACAGAAGACGATAGACCTACTATGAGTACTGGGGAACGAGGACGATAGACCTACTATGGACAATAGACCTACTATGGGTACTGGGGAACGAGGACGATAGACCTACTATGGACAATAGACCTACTATGGGTACTGAGGAACCTAGACAATAGACCTACTATGGACAATAGACCTACTATGGGTACTGGGGAATGAGGATGATAGACCTACTATGGACAATAGACCTACTATGGGTACTGAGGAACCTAGACGATAGACCTACTATGGACAATAGACCTACTGTGGGTACTGGGGAGCGAGGATGATAGACCTACTATGGACAATAGACCTACTATGAGTACTGGGGACCGATGACGATAGACCTACTATGGACAATAGACCTACTATGGGTACTGGGGAGCGAGGATGATAGACCTACCATGGACAATAGACCTACTATGAGTACTGGGGACCGATGACGATAGACCTACTATGGACAATAGACCTACTATGGGTTCTGGGGACGGAGGATGATAGACCTACTATGTATGATAGACCTACTATGAGTACGTAAGTATTACTAATCACCTTCTCCTACACAATGAGCATTGCCCTGATAATTTTGATGGCCATCATCTTTTGCTATTATCACTTTGCAGACCTCATTTTCATACTATGGCAATGTGCATCACCCCAAATATAACGGGAGATGACTTAACCCCTAGATAATGAGGCATTACAAGCAGTATAACATGTAGGGGACTCATATCACCTCTTAGCGTCAGTATAACAAAGAAGGTGATATATGCCCTCTCCTAACACTGCTCATAATCAAGGGTGGAATCAGCCCTCCACTGTCTATGTATCTATCTGATATTGGGCAATGATAAGTTCACATTTCGTTCCCACACAGGGTCTTTCTTCTACATCCAACACTGGCCAACGGGGCATCATCAGTCCACCTAAATGGCCAGAAGGACTGTTTTGCAAGGAAAAGCTATGATGGACTGCATCGCTTAATTCTCCAGAATGATGGGATCCTGACATTCATACCCCCAAGGGTCCAAAAGTGAAGACGTAGCCTAGTGATTCTCCTTCGATCTTCAGCTGTACCCTGTAGCCCTTAAAGGGAAATTGTCACCAGGTTTTTTCTATCCCATCTGTGAGCTGCATGATTTAGGAGCAGAGCACCTGATTCCAGCAATGTATCACTTACTCAGCTGGTTACTATAGTTTTGATAAAATTGCTATTTCTCCTGCTGCAGATCTAGCAGTTCTCGGAATGCTGTGCTCTGCATAATCCCACCTACAGCATTGATTGGCAGCTTTCTGCCTATTCACAGTGTACACAGAAAGCTGCCAATCAGTGAGGACGGTGGGGTTATACTGCAGGTGTACTAGTCATAATCTACTGCTGATAAAACTGCGATTTTATCAAAACTACAGCAAGAAGCCCAGTAAGTGAAACATCACTGGAATCAGGGGCTCTGTATCTACGTTATGATGCTCTCAGATTAGGGGGCAAAAACCCAGTGACCAATTCCCTTTTATTAGCTCAGCGCGTGACTTGGACTACAATCTGAGTGGATCTCCCCCAATATGTCATTTAATATTTAAACGTTCTTAATTTTTAATTTTAAGACCTAAAGAAAAGCAATAACTGACAGTAACTGCACTCAGGCAGCAAACATAATGTGAATATGTCCAAAAGTTTCCTGGGGTTAAACAAAAGTCTGTGGTGGCTGTGTGTGTTGGTGGCCAGGAGATGTGTGAAAGGCCTCCTGCCGCTGCCAAACCCCAGCACACGTCTGCTCGTTGTGGGCATATTCTCCTCTGAACCCGCACATATGGGCGCCGGTAAAAGGTCCCTTTTATGATTAACTTATTAAAGTAGCCAAAAAAAAAGGCAAAGGTTTCCATTCTTCCTGAGAGTGTGCGATATCTGAGCACATCCAGACCAAATACGTTGGCTTTCATTTCAACCTTTATAATAATGTATGGTTCTGAAATTCCTCGGGGTTCTGGTGCTTCTCAATTGTCACCTCTAGTCAAAATCATAGCTCTCTGTTTCATAAAAAAAAAATTGACCTAACTTTCAACATTAAGGCTCAGCCCAGGCTCCCTATAAAGAGTAATGTGTTTTTTTAAACCTTTGCATAAAATGTTAAAAAGCATCGAGAGCGCGTGTGTGTTTTTATTATTTCTATAAATGTATTTAGAGGTTTTAGGGTTTATAGCGAACACATAATATAAGGAATAAATCATGTTTTATACTTATACATCATTCTATGTATCTACAATATAGGTAAATCTATCATCTATCTAACTAACTATTATCTATCCATCTATCTAACTATTATCTATCCATCTATGATTTATGTTAGGCATATTTGTTTATTCATAGTTTCTCTCTAATGATACACTATCCATTTTTGTATGCGTTATCTATCCATCCATTCAATATTTATCTTTTTGTCTATCCATCCATGTATCTATAATTTATCTATATATCATCTATCTATAATCTATCTATCCATTATCTGTATATTGATCTATCTATCATCTATCATTTATCTATCAATCTATCTATCTATAATCTATCATCTATCTATCTATCTATCTATTTATCTATCATCTATCTATCTGTTATCTATCTATCTATTATCTATCTATCATCTATCTATCTATCTGTTATCTATTATCTATCTATCTATCTATCTATTTATCTATCATATATCTATCTGTTATCTATCTATCTATTATCTATCTATCATCTATCTATCTATATCTATTATCTATCTATAATCTATCTATCCATTATATATCTATGTATCTATCTATTGATATATCTATCATTTATCTATCTATCTATCTATAATCTATCTATCCATTATCTATCTATCTATCTATCTATCTATCTATCATGTATCTATCTATCTATCTATCTATCTATCTATCTATCTATCATGTATCTATCTATCTATCTATCTATCTATCTATAATCTATCTATCCGTTATCTATCTATCTATCTATCTATCTATCTATCTATCTATCTATCTATCTATCTATCATCTATCTATTTATCATCTATTATCTATCTATTATCTATCTATCATCTATCTATCATCTATCTATCATCTATCTATCTATAATCTATCTATCTATCTATCTATCTATCTATCTATCTATCTGTTATCTATCTATTATCTATAATTTATCTATCTATCTATCTATATCTATTATCTATCTATTTCTATCTATCTATAATTTATCTATCATTTATCTATCTATCATTTATCTATCTATCATTTATCTATTATCTATCTATCATCTATCTATCATTTATCTCTCGAACTCTATCCATGTATAATAATCACCGTATATCACATTTAAACATATCGATTGTAAACACCAGATAACAAAATGTAAGCTATTCTTAAATTACTAATAAAACCCCCATACAATAAGGTTGAAATCTATTACAAGATATATATATAGATAGATATGTTGCTGTGATAAATCCGCCGTGTCCTGTGCGGTATATCCTTTACCCTGAGCATCGCGCTTCTCCCGGACTTTTCTTTATTACATAACCTCTGATCTAGCACATGGGCAGGACCTCACATTTATTGCTGTACAGTCAGCTATTATACACACAAAAGTAAACTTTGATAGTTGAGATTTAATCTTTTTTTTTCCTCTTCTTTCCTCTCTTTCTTTGTACAGCGTCTTTTGTGAAGAAAGGGTGTCTTGTTTTCAAACAGCAGAAGCGAGTGACGATCGCCAGCCTGAGAGCGCCACCACAAGGCCGGCCGGTGGAATTAACAAATATGTATTGACCTTTACCGAGACAGCTAAGGTTATGCACATAGCGTTCTCTTGTTTATTTTGACACAAGAAAAGTCGAGGAAAAAGTTGAACATTCTTTTCCTAGAATTTCCTTCGCCTTTCTACGAGTATAAAAATAAATGCTGATTATTTTCGCTCCTGTGTTGCTAGCATGCCATCCTGCTCTGTACCTTCCGTGATGCAACTTTAATAACGTTAGCCAAGGCTGCTCGGAAAATCATAGATGTTGCTGGAGGCAAAAAACAGCTAAAACGAGGCACTTCTCCCATGCTTCACCTAGTGAGAGAAGTATTGGCCGTGCCACAGTATAAGCAAACGCATCGATCGCGGCAGTGGGTTGATGGCTACTAGTCGTTTTGATGGATATGACTGTATAAAAAAGTCCAGATTGGTTCACAGTGGACCTCAAACTATGTCAGCTAAAACCAAAGAGACAAAAAACTGACAGCTGCGGAGAGTACACTGCAGGCAGTCAATGGTTCCTGTGATTTATTGTTCCATCTGCCTTGCCGCTGTGAGGACAACTTCCCCCTGATTTGGTTAAAATGAAAAGGGCCTCAGAGAGCACAACGTGTTTTTTGAAAATGTGCAGAAACTATTTTTTTTATTTTTTTTATTTCTTGATTTATGTCTTTCCTTCCTTAATGCTTGCAACCAATTGTGAGCTGGTAATGATTGCGGCCATGTGACAAATCCTTACCGCCCCCCCCCCAAATCTCAGAAAGCATAGCTGTAATAACATCACTGGGAAGGTATCGATGAGATGCAATTATCAGGATCCATTACATATCGACGGATAAGATCATTGTTCATCTGTTTGGAAATATTTCAATTGTTTTTGTTATTATTCCAATTGCGATATTAGGGAGTAATAACAGAGGGTGTCATACAAAGGTCTTATTTTTTAAGGATCAAATAAAAAAAAATGTCTCTATATAAATGTGTATATATATAATATATAAATATATATTTAATAGGTAAAGAAAGGAAAAAATATATATATAACATTCATATTTTCTCTTCTTAACCTATTTTTTTTATTTCTTTAGAGTATACATATATATATATATATATATATATGTATATATATGTAGTAGGTTTAAAAAACAATATATATGTGTGTGCGTGTATATATGTATACATATATATATATATATATATATATATATATATATATATATATATATATATATATATACATAATTTTAAGGTACATATTTTCTTTCCTTTTCTTGTTTTCTTGACCTAAATATTTTTATCTATATTTTTTGTGTTTTCTCCAGATTATATATATATATTATATAAATATATATGTGTATGTGTGAGTATTTATTACTTAAACTTATTTTTATATATGTATTTGATTATTTATATATATATATATATATATATATATATATATATTATGCAAAAGATAATAAATAAAAGTGTGTGGTATATACCATATATGTGTATGTGTATAGCTGTAATATATATATATATATATATATATATATATATATATAATAATTTTTCCATTTTTTATTAGGATTTATATGTATAAATAACCCCAACATATAAATAAAAAGTAAAATACATATTCATAAAGCATTAATATAAAATATAAAGATATAAATTTTCGCTTTTTTTTAATAACTACATATTTTGGAGATAAGTTTCTTATTAACATTTAATATGGAAAACTCCAAGAAGAAGAAGAAAAAAAAAATCTTCACTTACGTCCTGTGTAACAAGTCATAAAGCCACTTAGAACGCTTCCTTGGAGGATTTTCCCACCCCATCTTCCTATGTTTAATGTATTAATACATTTGCAGATCTGCATAAACCATTACGTAATTTTTTTTTTAGTCTTGAAACGAGAAGTTTTTAACAAATGTGAGCAAATTGAATGAACCTACGAGATAAGAGAGTCCCTAATTTGCGAAATGTGTCGTAAATTAGAAGAGTAAAAAAGAAATGTAAACCTTGGAGAGATTTCTTTTCTGCATGGGCTGTATTAAAATTGTACGAGGACAGAAAAAAATGGCAGAAACGTCGAGCTTAAAAGTCAACAAAAAATATATTTTCCAAATGTCAAAAATGTAAAACAAAAAGTCAAAAATGTAAAAGTAAAAAAAATCAACAGAAAATATGTTTTCAAAATGTCAAATATGTAAAACTTCAAAAAATCAGCAAAAATATTTTTGTCTCTTTATTATATTTTTGACTTCTTTTTTTTCTATTTTTTAAGCTAATTGCCCATGAAAAGGCCTGTTGGTTTTGACACTGGGTGGAAAAGTCTGCTCATTTAAGTTCAGCCTAGGTCCCAGATGTCTTGACCTCTGTGGCAGACACTTCCTGGCTGAAGGTTTTAGGCCTCATCCGTGCAGGCCGGTGTCAGACCTTTCCTCCTGTCTCGGGATGGTGTAACCTTTTTTCCTATTTTTATTATTATTGTTATTATTTTATATTTTGCTTTTTATTTATACTCTGGTTTTAACTTTATATAAAAAATAGAAAATATTATGAGGGTATGCAGGGAAGGGAAGTTTATTGCCGCTCTTACCTGCTACTGTTGAGTAGAAGGGGCTTTCTCTTGGGTCCAGTTTTATGTTTGCAACATGTTATTGTCAGGCAGAGGTTAACATCTTTTGCCTCTCTTTTCTGTTATTCCGAGTAAGTATTGATGTTATTCCTCAGCTATTTAAAAGCCAGCTGCCTTACTCATTGCAAATTTTTTTTTCACCCCCCCCCCCCCCCTCTTTCCCTTCATATTATTGTATGTGGTAATGGCAAGCCTGTGTATCGTCTTTCACAAAATCTAGCCTTTCAGGGTCTCAGTCTTCAAATGATATCAATCAAAATTTATGCAATTCAAAATCCATATGTATCGAGTCCCAGTTCACCTCATTTAATGATAATAGTAAACCACATGTTGTGTACATGTCTAAAACACTTTCCTGCTCCTTGACTGTATTAACCCTAGGGGCACTGTGTTTTGTACAATTTGCCCAGCTGAGCAGCATAATATATTGATTAATACTTGGCAGCGACTGAAAAACTGGAATAATAAAACGCCGAGCGAGGTAAATATATACTAATGTAACAAGGACGGTGTCGATAATATTTGGTGATGCATGTCAATAAAATCTAGGGGAAGGAAAAAAAAAAAAGAGAAAGAAAGAAAAGGGGGACAGAAATGAAGAAGGAAAAGGAGAGGAAGCGACGGGCACAGCAATCAAGCATCAGTACTAGGCATGTACAGCTTATAGCCTTCATTCTATCACTTCTAAAGAGAATAAAAAAAGGAAAAACACAGAGACGTGGACAAAGCAGGGTCTGCCCACCCAACTGTATGGAACAAAGAGAGATTGGAGAAAAGTATGGGGGGAAGAAAAGATGGTCGAACTAAACTAAAAAAAGGAATATTATAGAATTATACCTACATTAAATATAGGTAGTAAAAAAAATATATATACCTTTTAAGTTTTTAGATGACAACCCCCATATTCTAGAGAATGGCCCCTCCCCTCGGGAAAAGTAAATATTTAAATAAATTAAAAAAAATCTATATATATCTATATATATATAGATATATATATGTGTGTGTTTGTGTGTGAATATGGATGTATGCACGTGTGTGCGTGTGAGGGTATATATATATATATATATATATATATATATATATATATATATATAGATAGATGTGGGTCATCAAAAAGTGTCTGTACTCTGGAATAGAATTTATTTTATTCCACTTTGAGACGGTATAAATATATAATTTTTCAACATACATGTATATATGCGGTGTATGTATGTACATATTTATATATATATATATATATATATATATATATATATACTCTGGACTTTATAAAATGCACGCTAACGCTCTCTCTCTCTCTATATATATATATATATATATATATATATATATAAATTTACATATCTATATATATATATAGAGAGAGAGATATATGTATATACATACATAAATATATATATATATATATATATATATATATATATAGTCTGCATTTTTAAAAAAATGCCATCTACTGCCAGATAATGGCCATAATGTTTATTATATTACAAAGAAAATTTAAAAAAAATGCTTCGCTCCCAATCTATCAAGTGCTATAACAGCGTCTTGCTGGAGTGCAGATCCTGCCCCTGAGCAGGCTGCAGCATTTACTCTGGGTTTAACATGAAGCCACAAATAAGATTTAATTTCATGTAAAATCATTATGTATTTGGCAAAGAGAGAAGTTTGAAAAAAAAAGGAGAAGGCATTAGTTTTGGCAACTTTGAACAGACCACCTAATAATACACATATGAGCATTCCAGGGCATGCAAATGGCTTATTAGTGATTACACACGCTGTTAACTCATTGCTTACTGCACTGGCAGATGGGGATCTGAGCACTTGAGTCTTCCTGCAAGACAGTCAGGAAATGCAAAGATAGATTGATAAATAGATAGATGTATAGATAATAGATGATAGATAATAGATAGATAGATAGATAGATAGATAGATAGAGTGATATAGGATAGATAGATAATAGATAGATAGATAGATAGATAGATAGATAGATAGATAGATAGATAGATAGATAGATAGATAGATATGGGATAGATAGATCGTTTTTCATTACCTTTACCCAACTATAACCCTGAGACTGTCTTTTTTCTTGATCCTCATCTGAGTTCCCCCTAAATAACTCATACTAAACCATAAAAATTGATGACTGACTAATACTTAAAAAAAATAAAATAATAATAAACTCTGGCTATGTTTTACATAGAGCAACTTTATCCCGACGAATTTGTATTGGATTCACTCCAGCCAGCATTTACAAAGCCCTGTAGTTTGCGTTAATGTAATTCCCCAATATTTACATGGGGGAAGCCTTAGCAGTTAAACTCTGCCTCCAGTGTGACTTTTGTGGTTTGTGGAAGAAAGACAGTAAAAATACAGAGCGGTAATTGTAAGCACATTAAGAAAAAAAAACTTTTTTTTTTTTTCTTTTTTTTTTAAGCATATTCCAGTAAGGCATATTCGGCACACAGTTGTATTTTTTGTGCCAAAAAATAGAATAATAAATATTAATTAAAAAAAAAAAAGTTGTATGAAAAATGTTCCCCTTGCAATCAGAATCGTCGCGACAAGTAGGGCGCCTCATTTAAACAGGCAAACAAACCTTCGGCACCTTCTCATTATCTCGGAAGCCATTTATAAAATAAATGTTGAAACTAATACTAATGACCCTGCCTAATTGTACAGCGCCAGTCTTTTATGTCTTTATTTAAATAGATTGTGACGATATTTGCACATTTGCCCAATTTAATAAACAATAAGAAGAAGCGGGGGAAAAAAAAAAAAACCGCTGCGTGCACTTGGAAGGAATATTAAAAATAGCCCCATTTTTTTAATGAGATTTTTTTTTTTCTCATCAGTTTACACAATTTTCCAGATGCAAAATGAGGTTTTGGCTGTAAAACATTTTATCACATTGTCTTACGCAATAAAGATTAGACGCTTTCTCTCTCTCAACTGCCTTGCAATTATATTTTAGTGTTTGCAAATCATAATATCATTTAAAAACCATATTTTATAACTCATCTAAAATACTTTTATAGCAATTCTACGGGAAGGAGAAAAAGAAAAAAAAAAATCTATTTAACAGCATTTCTTTAGCCGAATGGAGAAGTGTGTCTATAGGATAGAGAAGGAGCTGATGTTTATTATTTTTTTAATTTTTTTTTTTTAATCCATTTCTTTTTTTTTTTATTTCTTAGATCGTCCCCGGCTCTCTGTGTCAGCACACATTTTCATTATGATGAGGGCTAAACAGAACATATATGTACACATAGCAAACCTGTCATTTCACATTCATTAAGTGTGAAATCCAGAAATTAATAATGTAAAAATATGCTTTTTAATTAGGCTAACATTCTGCCCAATGTACTTAAATGGGATCAGCCGTTCCCTGATGGTTTTTTTTCTTAATAAAGTATTAGCCTGTGATGCACTGGGGTTGACAGGTATGATAAACTGAATAGTACTTTTCTCTCCATATGAATAATACCAAAAATAGTTCTCGCCTATTTTAATGTAATTAACATCGTGGAACAATATTGCATGAAGGGAGGCCTTCGACATATTTTATTTCACTTTTTCTTTTTTTTTAATTTTTGCTTTATGAGAGGTTTGAAGATCTCTGCTGTGATTTTATAATTTAATTACCTTCGTTGAGAGCTAAGCTTTCTCTAATAGAGGGTCAACAGGATCATAAAGCAATCTTCAAAATATGAAAAAGGGCAAATCCCATCTGATTGACTTTGGCAGAGTTACTCATATCGTTTTCTTCTCTCGATTCTTTTCTTTATATTTCTCAACACATTTTTTTTTTTTGTTTTGCCGTTAGTTAGAATATCATCTTCCGGATTTGATTATATACATGACTGTAGAAAGGGACTTTTTCATAAATACAGGATATCAGTAAATACTTTAAAACTTTGAGATAAGTTTTAGACCTTGATTCAGAATCAGAAAATATCTTCATATTTTCCATTAAGTTTTTTTTTTTTAAATATTTTTGAGTTTGGTATTATATAGACAGGCATCAAGTCATAAAGGATGAAACTTTTAGGGATTCTTAAGATTCATTTATGATTTGACTGCATTTATTATACACAATGGAGGCAGAGTTTTTGGTTAAAGTCATGGAAGACCAAGATGGTGAGGAAGACAAGATAAGAGTAGCTATACATGTGACCTACAGAATAAAAAAATGTAAACTTACACCTAGTACTAAGTAGTAGAGATATTCACAATTAAAGGAAGCACTCACATGTATAATAAAATAACTTTAACCTGAAGATACTTCATAAAGGGTATCAAGACTTATGGTGAGGGTGCCAGATTGGTAGATGGCACCGAGCGGTAGCTGTGGGCGAAGAACTCATCTCTTACGCCCCTTCACATTACATGAAAGTACAGGTCCTGGCTGGGTGTGTGGACTATGGGGGTGCTAAACAATTGCAGGCCGCATATAACTGATAACTTTGGCTGACCAGGCCTAGTTCTTGTAAAGTTCAATGAGGGAGACCACCACTTATAAACAAACGTTTTTTTACTGGACAATAACTTAGTGGGTATTATGTACAACAATTAGTTTTATCAATGTTTCTCTAAGTAGATGGAACATCTTCATATACATTTTCCCTGTCCTTCCCAGAATGACTCGATTCTGCCTCACGGAGTCCTATATCGTCACCACTACCCAGCACAGTACTTCAGGAAGTTCCCTTGCCCCCAACAACAGTACTACACCAGTAGGTGAGACCCCTGTACTTCAACCCACAGTTCCACCTCTTTTTTACCTTATCTGAGCTACTTTGCCGCTATGGCCATTACTGAGCTTCTCTACTCACCAACACCTTTGAACTACCTCACAGGACAATCTCTTCCTCTCACTTTCCTTTTTCTGATCTGTCCCATCTCTTGGACTGGCATGCTCAATTTTTACTCTGCTGGGCTTCCTGCCCCAGACCTTTTCTCTGGAGAATCTCATTCCTTTTTGCACTCTCTGTTATCTCTCAACTGGATCACACTAGCCATCTTCTTGGTCCCCTCTCCCGTTAGGGATAACCTCGTCATGTGGCTCTGCTGAGTAATCAAACCAGAGGTCTGCTCTAGCTGCAAGCTAGGCCCTGTCTGACATTCTAACATGAAACTGTCACTTTATCTTCAACTCAGCCCCTTCCACTCTGGGCTAGTCCCAGACTTTAACTCTCACTATCTCTACTGTCAAACTATACACATTATCACCATTATTAACACAAGTCACAATTCACATTATACGTTACAACAATTTACATGTTCTTCAACATGGGCAACATGGGGAACATGGGCAATATGTTCATCTCCTTAAATACCAACCCAAAACATTTCTGCTTTGTTCTGATGAGTCTTAGGATAGGGTCACATGAGCATATATTCTCTCATTCGAGAGAAAATTGGATCAATTATGCAAATGACATGATCAGAATATAATTCGATTCTCTCAGATGAGGAGTAGATTGAGTAAAAAATTCTCCATCTTCTCCATAGTATCAGTCCATGATAATCGGACTGCAGTGAGATGCTAACCGATGTTTCTCCCACACTCATTGACTTGTATGGCCAAGTGCAATCTAAATATTGGATCAAATTCAGGCAAGCTGCAATTTTTTTCCTAGAACCAGCTCTATCCATGGAAAAAATCAGATATGTACAGTCCCACAGAATAACATTGGTCTGGGTACGATCCATTTTTTTTTTGGTTCGCATTCGGACCCATAATATAGTCATCTGCACAAGCCCTTTATTTCCACTAACTGTTGCTGTTTGCTGGCCTTAATTCAATTTCCAATTTTAATCTATCTTTTGGATCTTATTTCATCTGTTGTCATGTCGGACGCTGTTCATACTAGGGCGTTCGACAGACAGCGGTAGTTCCGCTTTTGTCCACTATGCGCTCAGTGGCGTCGGCTAGATTTTATCTAGCTGGTCCGGGGTTAACTTAGCTGGAGCTCGGATTGGAAGCTGGGTCACACCCACTGCCTTTAAATTGTTCTTCTGAACATTGGGCGTCGCCGATTATAGCTTCTGTCTTGTGCTTGGTTATCTCGGTCTGGAGTGGTGGTCTAGGAAGAGGAGTATCATATCTGGTGGTGTATATTTCCCTTTGTCATATTTTCCTCCTTCCTATATTTGTATTTGTTTTGCCCTGTGCACTTATTGTGTATTCCTGAGTGACTGCGGCGTGGTGTATATTTTCCATTATCCTTGTCTGTGCTAACTGTGGGTATTGGTTAGTGGTCTCTTCACTGGGAGGTGGGTGGTGGTTTCAGCCAGAGATTGTAACAGGAGATAGGGTGAGGATGGAGGCCCAGACATGCACACCATCAGTGTAAACTCTGGGAGAAGGGTCAGTCAGGGTTTCCCAGAGTTGAGGGAAATCGCAGGGGCCCGGATTATTAGCTCTTGCCTATCTAAGTTTCCCGTGACACCTAGGTTTCCCGTGACATTATGGACGCCGCTAAGGTGCAAGCGGTGTTGTATTGGGAACGGCCTGATAACCTGAAAGCACTTCAGCGGGTCCTTGGGTTTTCTAACTACTATAGGAAATTTATCAAGGATTTTTCTATCATTGCTAAACCGCTTACAGACATAACTAAAAAGGGTACCAATTTCTCCGTTTGGCCTGAGGCCGCTGTGCGCGCATTTGAGTTTCTTAAGAACAGTTTTGTTTCGGCCCCCATTCTTGTGCAGCCAGACATATCGAAACCTTTTGTTGTGGAAGTCGATGCGTCTGAGGTTGGAGTGGGGGCGGTGTTGTCACAAGGCTCATCCTTGAGCGATTTGCGTCCTTGCGCTTATTTCTCCAAGAAACTGTCATCTGCCGAACGTAACTACGATATCGGCAACAGGGAGTTGTTGGCAATCAAGTTGGCCTTTGAGGAATGGCGACACTTCTTGGAGGGGTCGGTTCATCAGGTTACTGTAATTACCGACCATAAGAATTTGCTTTATTTGGAGTCTGCCAAGCGTCTATCTCCCAGGCAGGCTCGCTGGGCATTGTTTTTTACGCGGTTCAACTTTGTTGTTACTTACAGACCTGGGTCTAAAAACACTAAGGCGGATGCTCTGTCCAGGTGTTTTCCGGGGGGGGGAACCTCGGGAAGATCCGGTACCCATCCTTCAAAAGGGTGTTGTGCTTTCAGCTCTCACAACCGAGGTTGAGGCTGAGATTGCCGAGGCTCAGGAGGAGGGACCACCAGAGCTTCCCATCAACAAATCGTTTGTACCGCTTCATCTCCATTTAAAGGTTTTGGCGGAGCATCATGATGCTGTCCTGGCTGGCCACCCAGGGGTCAGGGGTACTTTGGAGTTTGTGTCACGTTGGTTTTTGTGGCCCAAAATCCAACAGGACGTGGTCTCATACGTGTCAGCTTGCACCACGTGCGCTAGGGCTGAGACGCCCCGCTCCCGTCCTGCTGGCACACTACTTCCTCTCGAGGTACCTAGTAAGCAATGGACGGAGATCTCCATGGATTTTATCACTGACTTGCCCTCCTCAGCTGGGAACACGGTCATTTTGGTGATTGTTGATCGGTTCTCAAAAATGTCGCACTTTGTGTCTTTGCCTTCGTTGCCTAACGCTAAGACTCTGGCTCAGGTATTTGTGCAGGAGGTGGTCAGACTTCACGGGGTTCCGTCAGACATCGTTTCCGATAGAGGTACTCAGTTTGTGGCAAAATTTTGGAAAGCGTTTTGTTCACGGCTGGGGATCAAATTGTCTTATTCTTCAGCGTTTCATCCTCAGTCGAATGGTCAGACCGAGCGTGTGAACCAAAATTTGGAGCAGTACTTATGCTGCTTTGTTTCTGATAACCAGGAGTGGTCGACGTTCCTTCCTTTGGCTGAGTTTGCCATCAATAATCACCACCAGGAGTCTTCTGGGGAGTCTTCGTTTTTTTGTGTTTAAGGTCTACATCCTCAATTTTGTACTTTGAGTCAGGGGGGCTCTTCCGGCGTCCCGTGGCGTCCCGGAGGAAGACCAGTTAGGAGCACAACAGTCATCAGTCTGGAGGAGAGTTAAACAGCGCTTGTTGAGAATGGGTGCTAGGTACAAACGTGTGGCTGACAGAAGGCGTGTGCCAGGTCCGGACCTGAGTGTGGATGACTGGGTGTGGTTATCCACATAAAACATAAGACTCAAAATACCATCTCTTAAATTGGGTCCTAGGTTTATTGGTCCATTTAAGGTCACGGCTGTCATTAACCCAGTAGCTTACAGATTGGAGCTTCCTACGGTGTATAAGATACACAACGTGTTCCACAGATCGTTGCTAAAAAAGATGGTGGGTCTTGTGGATGCGACACCGATGCCTTCTCCAGTCTTGGTGGATGGCAATTTGGAGTTTGAAGTCTCCAAGGTGGTTGACTCTCGTGTAGTGCACCGCACCTTACAGTACTTGGTACACTGGCGTGGTTATGGGCCGGAGGAGAGGTCTTGGGTACCAGCCTCGGACATTCATGCGGACCGGCTAGTCAGTATGTTTCACCGCCGTCATCCAGACAAGCCGGGTCCTATAAGTCGTGAGGGCCCTGGGGTCCCTCGTAGAAGGCGGGGTACTGTCATGTCAGACGCTGTTCATACTAGGGCATTCGACAGACAGTGGTAGTTCCGCTTTTGTCCACTATGTGCTCAGTGGCGTCGGCTAGATTTTATCTAGCTGGTCCGGGATTAATTTAGCTGGTGCTCGGATTGGAAGCTGGGTCACGCCCACTGCCTTTAAATTGTTCTTCTGAACATTGGGCGTCGCCGATTATAGCTTCTGTCTTGTGCTTGGTTACCTCGGTCTGGAGTGGTGGTCTAGGAAAAGGAGTATCGTATCTGGTGGTGTATATTTCCCTTTTTGTCATATTTTCCTCCTTCCTATATTTGTATTTGTTTTGCCCTGTGCACTTATTGTGTATTCCTGAGTGACTGCGGCGTGGTGTATATTTTCCGTTATCCTTGTCTGTGCTAACTGTGGGTATTGGTTAGTGGTCTCTTCACTGGGAGGTGGGTGGTAGTTTCAGCCAGAGATTGTAACAGGAGATAGGGTGAGGATGGAGGCCCAGACATGCACACCATCAGTGTAAACTCTGGGAGAAGGGTCAGTCAGGGTTTCCCAGAGTTGAGGGAAATCGCAGGGGCCCGGGTTATTAGCTCTTGCCTATCTAAGTTTCCCGTGACACCTAGGTTTCCAGTGACATTTGTCCAGTAGGCTATACACTTTAAGGTGCCCATGGACATTAGACTTTGGTTGATGAAAATAATCGGTACCAATCAAAATGATTGTCCTTTAGATAAAACTTAAAGGGAACCTGTCGCATGATTTGTGCTACCCAAACACACGGGCTGCGTGTATCAGAGTCTGGCTGTACGATTTCAGTCAAGTATGCTTTGCTCTGAAATATTCTGGATCTGGAGACTAGTTTGACGTTACCCCTGGCTGGCTATCTACCATGTAGCTCCGAGATCCATGCATGCTGCCCCATTCCCACAACAGGTACACCAACTCACTCACTGCAGCAGCCCAGCACTCCCTCCTCCTTCTCCTGCTGCTGCCCGGGTGTGTCTGTGCACAGCTTGCAGATCCCCGTGCACTGTGCTTTGGGCACGCGTGTGGTCCCACCTTCTTAAAGGGACAGTGTAGAGTCCTAAAGTGTCACCAGCCAATGGCTGGGAAACACTTATCAGTTAAAGCACCTCCGCCTGATGGTAGGTGCCTGTGCATTGTTGTTAGACTGTTCCCATACACGTTTACTAGTTTTTAGGTCCCAGTCCATTACTTCCTGCTAGTGTCTGTCTGTCCTTAAACCTCTTTGCCAATACTTGACTTGTCAATCTGTATTACAGCACCACCTACAAGGTACTGAATGTCATTTTGGATTTTTCATTGGCCTACCATCCTCAGCCAATGGCCAGGTAGAGCGGGTCAATCAGATCTTAATTAACTTCCTCTAGCATTTCGTCAATGCCCACCACAGTGACTGGGCTGAACTCTTGGTAGTTGTGCAGCAGTATAAAATCCCAACCCAACGTCTACAGGATCCATTGGTGGTTTTATTGGCAGATGGGGAACTCTTTCCGAGACCATCCTTTTTGTAACCAAGGCCATGGAACTTTGGGTACAAATGCTACACTCAGAGAAGGTTCTTCTCTACATGTTGTGAGGTCTGTCTCACCCTCTGCTTCTAGGCCTGCCATGGCTGCGGAAACACGAGCCTGTCTTGGACTGGAGAGACGGAGAAGTACTCAGGGACAGGAATGCCACAAAAAATGCCTTGTTCCTATTCATTCTGCTTGACCCCCCAGCTTCTCCATCTAACTTACCTGGCATGCCTGCACCATATTTCACAACATGACGACGTCTTTGATAAGAAGGAAGCTGAGAAACTATCACCTCATAGGCTGTATGACTGCCCTATCAATCTTCTTCCAGGCGCATCCCCTCCACAAGGTCAAATCTACCCTCTTTAGGAGGCAGAAACCTGAGCCTTGTCCGAATATGTTAAAAAAAATCTTTCTTGGATACAATATCTCCAAGACAGGCCTAAAAATGGATCCCAAAAAGGTGTCCGCCATCCTGAAGTGGCCTTGTCCTGATGGTCTGAAAGCTATCTAGCGGTTTCTCGAGATTCCCAAATTACTACTGCCAGTATATTCCCCATTTCACCTCCTGGATTGCTCCTATTTCTGCCCTGACCCGCAAGGGGGACAATCCTAAGATATGGATGCCAGAGGTTGAGAGCACCTTCTTATCGCTAAAACACACCTTTTCCTCAGCTCCTGTCCTGCATCATCTGGACAATAATAAGCAGTTCTTTCTGGAGGTGGATGCTTCTGCAGCGCCCCAGAGTCCTGGTTGTTGCAGTGATGTCGCTCTGCCACTAAGGGGAGTGATGTTACGTCTGATTGCACTAAAGGAGTTCACCTGACCAGGTAACACACACACTGCACCTCACACTCCGGCCACCAGGGGGAGTGGTTCTATCTAGTAGGCCACTCCTCATGCTCTGGTAAAACTGGGGATTGGATAGAAAGTTAGACAGAAGCTGACTTGATAGGCGATCAAGAACTGCTAGTAATAAAACTGGAGGAGTGGCAAGTCTTGCTGGAAGGGGCTGTGCATCTGGTGTGTCATGACACAGCTGTCTAATGACCTGGGACCAGGGGCTCCTTTCCTGGCCCTAACACTGGGGGGCTCCCTAGCTCCCCCTGTTCTCCAGGATACTTTAGATGGTGAAGACGCCGGGAGTACACCAACCTAACAAGCAGGGCAACAAAGACAAGGAGAAACTGAAAACTTCACACACAAAATACTCACATATAACAGAGGAATCCACCAGGGTGTGCAAGAAGGGGAAGAAAGCAAAACAGGTAAGGATAAGGGATTATCAAGAGTACAAACCAAACAAACTCCTCCAGCATGCCTTCTCATACTAACTTTTCTCCCTCCTATTGTCATGAAGCCAGAGCTAACTCTGACAAGAACTTGGTAATAGAGCCCAGATTTTATAGAGAAAAGGAGTCGCTAACCAAGCACAGATGAACACATGGATTTCCAACATGGCCGATTAACCACTGTTCTGCTGGAAGAAATAAACACGTTTAATGAACCAGAGATGTGCTTCTCAGCTGCGGAGTAGGAGCAACCAGATGCTGCTGTCTACTGGCTCCTCTCTGTTGCGGTAACCCCGTGACATGTTGGTTATCTACACTAACCACAAGAATCTAGCCTACCTGCAGTCCGCACAGAGGCTTATCCCATGACAAGCTAGGTGGTCTCTGTTCTTCGCCCGCTTCAACTTTACTCTCCATTTCCAACCAGCTGAAAACAAAGTCAAAGCACATGCACTCTCCAGATTGTTTCTATGTTCCGACCAGGATGAGGAGCCTCAACGCACCATTGAGCCCTACAAAATAATTACGGTCAGTCCATTGGATTTGTCTTGTCTCCCCTCTGGAAAGACTGACACTGCTAAACAAGATAGGAAGTGGGTCCCGCTCGGGGGTCACTCATCTAAGTTTGCTGGCCATGCCAGACAGAAGAAAACGTCTCTCCTTATTTCCTGACACTATTGGTGGCCATCCCTGCGAAAGGGTATTGGGGATTTTATCACTGCCTATCTCTCTTGTGCCCAGAATAAAACTCTAAAACAGCTTCCAACCGGCTGGTTTCTTCCTTTGCCCATACCATCTGCTCCTCGGTTGCATATTGTAATGGATTTCATCACTGATCTTCCAGTATCGGCCGGGTGTACCATCATCTGGATGGTTGTGGATCACTTCTCCAAGATGGCTCACTTCACTCCTCTGACCTGTCTTCTATCTGCTCCAGTGCTTGCATAGAAATTTAATCTTCACATTTTCTGCCTCCATGATCTACCACTTTATATTGTCTTGGATAGAGGCGTCCAGTTTACTTCTCACATCTGTTGGGCCACCTGCAAGCTACTGAATGTCACCTTGGATTTTTCATTAGCCTACCATCCTCAGTCCAATGGCCAGGCAGAGTGGATCAATTTCCTCCGACACTTTGTCAATGCCCACAACAGTGACTGGGCTGAACACCTGCCTTGTGCTAAATTCTCATATAACAATCATGTGAGTGAGTCCTCTGCCAAATCTCTGTTCTTTGTAGTCTACAGTCAACATTCCAATATTCCATTCCCTGTTTCTACCACCTCCGATATTCCTGCAGCAAAATCCCTCTTCACAGGTTTTTCTAAAAGCTGGGAGGACACCATGTCTACCTTATTGAAGTCTTCTGAATGGATGAAAAGACATGGAGATAAGAGATGTATGGATCTGCCAATGTTTCGTCCTGGGGACAAGGTTTGGCTGTCGTCCAAGTATGTCTGTCTCTAGGTACCCTTGTGTAAACTGGGCCCTCTCTTTATTGGTCTCTTCAAGGTTTTAAAACAGATCAATTCTTTAGCCAAGAAGCTCAAACTCCTGGCCTCTTTACAGATCCCCAATTCCTTTCATGTGTCTCTACTCAAGCCTGTCATCTTCAGTCCTTTTTTCAAAGATCCTGTTACTACTCCTGCTTCAGTCAACATTGTAGACATTTTTGAGGTAGAGAATATTCTGGCCACCAAGAGGGTAAGAAAAAACCTTGTGGATTCTTGTGGATTAGATGGGGTTCGGCCCTGAGGAAAGGTCCTGGGAGCCCAGGGAGAACATTCATGCCCCCTCCTCCTGGAGAGATTTCTTATGGGCTTGAAAAAGAGGAGTGTAAAGGAGGAGTACTGTTGCACTGGCGTCCCTGCATGCTGCCCCTCCCCCTAGCAATTAATAAGACTCACGCACTGCTGCGGCCCCACACTTCCTCCTCCTTCTTCTGCTGCTGCTGCTCAGGGTCTGTGCATGACTCACAGATTCCCAGGCACTGTGCTTAAGGTACGTGCATGGTCCCACCTTCTTAAATGGACAGTGCACCATCCTATAGTGTCCCTAGCCATTGCCTGGGTGACACTTATTATTTAAGGCACCTCCTTCTGATAGGAGGTGCCTGTGTAACATAATTATTATTCTGTTCTCAAACACGCTTGTTTGTTCTGAGGTCCCAGTCTGCTAGTTCTCGCTAGTGCCTGTCTGTCCCTAAACGTCCTTGCTAATACTTGCCTTGTCTGGACCCGCCTGCACCAGCCCTGCCAATCTGTATATCACCTGGATACACCTGTACTAGCCGTGCCAGTCTGTATATCAGCCAGAGCCACCAGCATCTGCCATGCAAGTCTGCATATCAGCCGGCCCCACCTGTATCAGCTGTGATGGTCTATATATCAGCAATACGTACCTGTACCTGCTGTGCCAACTTGTATCAGTCGTACTAGTCTGCTTCTGCCAGAGCCTGCCTGGATCAGCTGTCTTCTCCTTTCAGGCCATTCCAGTTACCAGTCCCTTGGGAGTCAGCTGTTGTGTGTCCGTGGTCTGTCCTGGAGTAGTAACTGGTGTTCATCGGGAGCCAAGCCTAATCCCACCATTAGAGGATCTAGTGAAAAGTTAGGTGCTCAACTAGTCAAACCCCTCCAGGCTCTCCTCAGACCACGGCACAGTGGTTTCACTGTTCCTGTTACATACCAGTACCGCACAGGGTGATTGAATGTTGTCTGGTCCAGGGAAAAGCCAGACAGGGGGTGTTGGACTAGTCCTGTCTCGAATGTTGGTCCTCAAACAGATCTTTTAACTATATGTGAGCTCTGATTCATGCTGCCTGTGGTTTGGGCAGCTTGAGTCAGCTGACAGGTTCCCTTTAAAGAGCAACTAAATCCTTTCAACATTTCTATTCTATTTTACTGCTGTTTAATTTGCAGTAACAGTTATATGCCATATAAGATTATGTTGGGTCTTTAATTTTCAAGCAGATCAGTGAGAATCCAAGATCTGAGACTCCAGCTGATAGGTCAACCCCTCACAATGCCCAAAAGATGTGCAGCTCAGGCAGCAGGAGCTAAATGCATTGTCTACAAAATCTATTCTTCTTACTGGATCCATACACTGGTCTGTGTGCACCCTCAGGCAGGAGCTATTTGTGTCTGTCGCCTGAGCTGTGCACCTTTTAAAGCATTTTGACCAATCGGTTAAGATCTCAGGACCCATTCTCCCAACAATCTGCTTACAATTAAGAGACACTAGAAGAAGGAAGATAATGAACCACCACCATAGAGTATAATCCTTAAAAAAATTATTTTTCTTAAATATATCACTTAAAATAGAAAATAAAAGACTGCTGGACATCAACAAGAAGGGGCAAAAGGTTACCAGTAAAATGCAAAAATGCTTATGAATATTCAATAAACTGGTAAGTTAATGCATTCAGATGCAACAAGCTACAGGTATATTAGCAGCAGATAACACAAAGTGCAATGTGCAAATACCACAAAAAATAAAAAAGTGGCTCAATGTATGTATGAGTTTTTTGTCCTTTTCATATAATCTGGGACTTATGTGTTAATTACAATTAAGAGGGCAGTAAAATATTTTAAAAGGTTTAGTTTCTTTCTAGAAAAAAAGATCATAATGAGCTGGACTGATATAAACAACTAGATGGTGGCCCGATTCTAACGTATCGGGTATTCTAGAATATGCATGTCCACGTAGCATATTGCCCAGCCAACATAGTTTATTGCCCAGCCCACGTAGTATATTGCCCAGTGACGTAGTATATTGCCCAGTGACGTAGTATATTGCCCAGTGACGTAGTATATTGTCCAGCCACGTAGTATATTGCCCAGTAGCGTAGTATATTGCCCAGTGACGTAGTATACAGCAGAGGTGTCAAACTGCATTCCTCGAGGGCCGCCAACAGGTCATGTTTTCAGGATTTCCTTGTATTGCACAGGTGATAATTTAATCACCTGCACAGAATGATTCCAGCACCTTGTGGAATGCTAAGGAAATCCTGAAAACATGACCTGTTGGCGGCCCTCGAGGAATGGAGTTTGACACCTCTGGTATACAGCACAGAGCAACGTAGTATATTGCCCAGCCACGTAGTATATTGCACAGCGATGTAGTATACAGCACAGAGCCACGTAGTATATTGCCCAGTTATGTAGTATATTGCCCAGCCACGTAGTATATTGCCCAGTTACTTAGTATATTGCCCAGGTACGTTGTATGCAGCACAGAGCCACGTAGTATATTGCACAGCGACGTAGTACACAGCACAGAGCCACGTAGCATATTGGCCAGTCATGTAGTATATTGCCCAGCTACGTAGTATATTGCCCAGCCACGTATGTCACAGGTTAAAAAATAAATAAACCTATACTCACCTTCCAGGGACCCTTGCAGTCCTGTTGCCTCCTTCTCGCGCATGTGACCGTGTCGCGGTCACATGACCGTGACTAAGGTTGAGCGAAACGGGTCGGCCATTTTCAGAAGTCGCCGACTTTTGGCAAAGTCGAGTTTCATGAAACCCGACCCGACCCCTGTGTGGGGTCGGCCATGAGGTCGGCGATCTTCTGAATCTGGTATCGGAATTCCGATACCGAGTTCCGATATGTTTGCGATATCGGATATCAGTATCGGAATCCACATTTAAGTGTAAAATAAAGAATTAAAATAAAAAATATTGATATACTCACCTCTCCGACGCAGCCTGGACATCGCCGCTGGTAACCGGCATCTTCCGTTCCTAAGAATGGCGCTTGAAAGACCTTTCGATGACGTCACGGCTTGTGATTGGTCGCGGCCGCCCACGTGACTGCTCAGCGACCAATCACAAGCCGTGACGTAATTCTCACGTCCTAAATTCCTCATTCTAGGAATTTAGGACATGAGAATTACATCACGGCTTGTGATTGGTCGCTGAGCGGTCACGTGGGCCGCCGCGACCAATCACAAGCCGTGACGTCATCTAAGGCCCTGAACGCGCTCATTCTTAAGAAGGAAGGCTGCCGGAAAGAAGCAGGGCGCGTCCGAGGGTGAGTATATACCTAATAGGAATATACTCACCCTCGGCTTCTTTCCGGCAGCCTTCCTTCTTAAGAATGAGCGCGTGAAGGACCTTTCGATGACGTCACGGCTTGTGATTGGTCGCGGCCGCCCACGTGACCGCTCAGCGACCAATCACAAGCCGTGACGTAATTCTCATGTCCTAAATTCCTATAATGAGGAATTTAGGACCTGAGAATTACGTCACGGCTTGTGATTGGTCGCTGAGCGGTCACGTGGGCTACCGCGACCAATCACAAGCCGTGACGTCATCGAAAGGTCTTTCAAGCGCCATTCTTAGGAACTGAAGATGCCGGTTACCAGCGGCGATGTCCAGGCTGCGTCGGAGAGGTGAGTATATCAATATTTTTTATTTTAATTCTTTATTTTACACTTAAATATGGATCCCAGGGCCTGAAGGAGAGTTTCCTCTCCTTCAGACCCTGGGAACCATAGTATCCCATTGCACTGCATTGGGTTTCGTGTTTCGGCCGACCCCGACTTTTTTATAGGATCGGCCGATTTCACTCGACCCGACTTTTGAGAAAGTCGGGTTTCGTGAAACCCGACCCGATCCTATAAAAATAAAAGTCACTCAACCCTAACCGTAATGTCATGGCAGGTCCTTCTCGCAGACCATCCTTGGCACCAGAACCTGCCGCTTGCATGGAGCGGTCACCGGAGCGTCACGAGGAGCGGGAAAGGTGAGTATATAATGATTTTTTATTTTTTTATTTTTAAACATTAGATGTTTTTACTATTGATGCTGCATAGGCAGCATCAATAGTAAAAACTTGGTCACGCAGGGTTAATAACGGCGGTAACGGAGTGAGTTACCCGCGGCATAACGCGGTCTGTTACCGCCGGCATTAACCCTGTCTGAGCGGTGACTGGAGGGGAGTATGGAGCGGGCGCCGGGCACTGACTGCAGGGGAGTAGGGAGGGACTGTGGCCGTCACTGATTGGTCACGGCAGCCATGACAGGCAGCTGGCAAGACCAATCAGCGACTTGGATTCCATGACAGACAGAGGCCGCGACCAATGAATATCCGTGACAGAAAGAAAGACAGGCAGAAGGACAGACAGAAATATGGAAGTGACCCTTAGACAATTATATAGTAGATTGTCTTCGTCGAATGGGTTTAATGAAACAAACCCTTACACCCCAAGATATTTTACTTTCTCTACCCTCGGCAACATTTAATCCAAGGAAACATGACCTACTTCCTCTTTTGCTGGCAGCTGCAAAACATCTGATTTCAGCACATTGGAGACAATTGACCCCTCCAACTCTAAATGAATGGATCACTAAGGTACATGACTTACATCACTTGGTAGAATAGTCCAGCTGGGGAAACCCGCACACATGAAAAATTTCAAACTTCTTAGCTTCCTTGGATTAAATTTTCCTGCACCCTCCAATAAAATCCTTAATCGATCCCATTTTCCTTGTCCTAATACCTGTTTTTCCTCCTGGTCCATGTCTCTAGTCCATGTCTCAGATGCGCTACCTCTTCCTTGCACATGCCGCAGTGGTCGAGCCCATTCACCTGAGTGATAGCCCGTCTTAGCCTTTTATAAAAAACTAACATCCTTCCTCTTTTCCATAATTTCTAATTAGCGGATATATATATATATTACGAAGTCCTAAAGTCACATCTCTTTTATTCATGTACTATTATTGTTTTTCATTGTTGTTATGATGTCATGTGTTTGTTTGATTCTTCTAGTTGAGACCTCAATGCTACTAGATTGTTTTATGCAAACATGCGCTTATATCTTCTATACTTGATTGCATTGAGTCCTGAAACAATTTTGATAACTTGTTTGTTTGTTTTTAATCTAAAATAAAGAATATAATAAAATGATAATAATGAGCAAATATTTTCAAAGTTGAATTTGTCAGTTTGACAGATTTTTCCACCAAAATTCGATCTGTATTAATTTTTGTATGAATTTATTCACCTTGAATTGAAAGTGCGGCAAAGTCTACAGTTGTCAAGAAAAATGTGTATAACACTATTATCTAATCCCCATAGCCTAAACTTCTTGAGGTGCTTTCTGCACAGTTTAATCCTTTTTTTTTAAAGCTTTCTCTCCCTATCTTTATGGCTAAGCTCATGCTTTGATATCGTCTCACTATCCAGATTTCCTTACAAATTTGCTGCTACATTTCCTGCTTCTGCTTTTATACAGGCTATGTTTGTCCTTCCTGATAGACTGTGCTACACCAAGTGATTTGGCAGTTGTAAGGCATTACGGGGAATTCTGCCCAAGTTCATGTGCTCCTATCCTGGCTGATGCACAATCCTGGAGTGTGAGAAATAGCAGCAGTCATTTGAGGCAATTTGCATGAAGAGAAATGCAAATTGTTCAAATTTGCCATGTTCAGCAAATTCCTAAAAATTCTAAAGGAATTTGATTTATATCAAATTGATTTGTTTATCTCTATTGCTTAACCAACAAACTACTGATATCTAATGTATGTAGCCAAATTTAGTTGTTCCTCCCCAAAAAAGGAATTCCGGCATGCTCAGCTCAGCAGATCATGCATTTGTTCTTGGTGGAGAGAGGGGAATAAGGCACTGGCAGATTCCTCTAATGATAATTTATCTCTCTTGCAAACAATGGATCACATATGTGGAAATTTAGGATGACTGATCGTTCTTTTACCTGATATCTACCATCAAGGGCTCATCACACATAGTAGATGGTTGGCGGATCCTGCTCAAATTTGCAACTTCAATTGACATTTATTTAATTTGTATAAGTACCACCAGACATCAGATTTCAGTTAGAAGATACCTGAGTCTTTAATAATGTTTAGATATGGAAAGACTGAATTCAATTTGGCATCTAATCAATGCTAATAGTTAATAGTCGTGTAGTGCCGCATTAAAGGGAATTAGTGATGAGCGAGTATACTCATTGCTCAGGTTTTCCCGAGCATGCTCGGGTGGTCTCCGAGTATTTGTTAGTGTTCGGAGATTAGGTTTTCATCGCCTCAGCTGAATGATTTACAGCTACTAGCCAGCCTGAGTACATGTGGGGGTTTCCTGGTTGCTAGGGAATCCTCTCATGTATTCAAGATGTCTAGTATATGTAAATCATTCAGCTGCCGGGATGAAAACTAAATCTCCGAGCAGTCATAAATACTCGGAGATCACCTGAGCATGCTCGGGAAAACCCGAGCAACGAGTACACTCGCTCATCATTAAAAGGAATCTGTCAGCAGGATTTCACCCCCCAAATAATTTATATGTGCATGGAGATCTTTTAAAGACAAGTCCAGCAATACCTTTACATGGACAGTCTGTTCCTCCATTTCTGAGAAATCAGCGTTTGAAGTGATATGCAAATGAGATTGAAGAGCTCTTTGTAACCTTTGTGACTCCAGCTCTATTCTCTGCCCAGTGCTGACTCCTCCTGTTTGACTGACAATTTCTATCCTGTGTGACTTCAGGCAAAGGAGTTGTCAGTCAAACAGGAAGAGGCAGAACTGGATCAGGAATAGAGCTGGAGTGACAGAGGCTTCAGATCTACAAAAAGCTCTTCAGCCTCAAGTGTGTAGTAATTCAAACACTGATTTCTCAGTAATGCCGGAACGGACTGGCCATGTAAAGATATTGCTGGACTTGCTTTGTAAAGAGCTACAAGCACATATCTACAGTATATATACTTTAAGGTGTGGAATCCAGCTGACAGACTCCTTTTTCATACACAACTTCAGGCTAATCGATGTAAAGAGGCTGCATCTGAAAAATTAGAAACATTTAAGAGTGATTACTACCGAATTTACCAAACCAACTTGTTGGTAATTATTAGCTAATCAGGTCACACTTGCTTTACTTCTGCAGAGCCAGACAGTTGTGAAGGCTTTCTGTCTTTTTAATGACCGCACATGGAGAGAAGAGAGAAGAAGAAAAGCAGTTGGGACTTTTGTTAAGTGAATTAATCATAAATGTTTTAAGAGTGTTTAAAAGATTCCATGATTTCCTCTACTTGTTCTTTTTATGGGTTTTCTTTAAGACATAGAAGTACAGTATGTCTTTCTTCTATCAAAAAACATGGTTGAAAGACAAAAATGCGTAAAGAAGATCTATAGCTTTATATTGCCTCTATAGGAGGTAGCTACCCTATAAGTCAATGTCTAACCCATTAATGAGCCCAGCAACATGAGTAAGAAAATTATTTAAACTAAAGAAACAATCTGTGAACAGCGATTTTGGGGTAATGATGAAGGGCGGTATTCCAAAAAATGTGCTACGATGGGTTTATGGGTTGGCGAATATCCTTAGTCCTATGCTTAGGTAGCTGTCTCATATAAGTTTTACAAGAAGAACAGAGGAAAAATAATTTTCACATTATCATTTCATAACAGTAGAATTATCATTAGTATTTCAGCCAGTCACATAAATGGTACCTGACATCATTGATACATTTATAGCAATGTAATAGTATGTATTGAACACCTACTAGAGATGAGCGAATCTCCAAAAATTAGGTTTGCATTAACCCGATTATTGTGAGGGACTGGTTTAAAAAAAATTTGAAAATGTTCCTCAACCATTTCTGGCCCCAATGCAGCCCCTCAGTCTTACCGGTGAGTCTTCTCTTCAAGTCAATATGAAGCCATGTGAGGCCTTAAGATTGACCTTAGCACCTGTTTGGAGAGAGAAGAAGATGCTGAGAAACAGGAAGCTGCAGCAGAGGCCGTTTATGAACAGGTGAGAATAGAGATCCTTATCTATGATTTGCCAGAAAACTGTCAGAAAAGCTTTCTGACGTTGAATTTTTTTTTGCGAGGAGTTTGAGCTTTCACAACATTTGGAAGGAACACCGCCAAAATGGGCAGAGCTGGGGAAGAGCCAGAGCGGGACGGGAGTAGGATTTCCGGCAAGGCTCATGGAGGCGCACGCTACTGAGGAGAACATGCTGAAAATGTACTAAGTGGTGTTCACCTCTTAATGAATTTGGCAGTAACTGCAAGCCTTTTATTAAGAATGGCATGCCCAAAACTAATCCTAATGAATTTGTCCTAAAGTTATTTTGTTATTTTATCTCCTTTCTTTCCTTTATAATAATCCAGCAAAATTCCTCCGACTGGCCACTATTTTTCTGGATTCATGCATATCAACTCCGAAATTATTTTGATTTTGGCTCATTTTTCAAGAACATTTAATTTAAAGTTAATAAAAATTATATTTCTTCATACTTAAGTTTTCAAACACATTTCTACGGCATCCCTACTAAAAGTTTTTCCGCCACGCTAAAAAGTCACCTTAAACTACCGAAGACTTGTCTCTCGAAACATTCCAAAGAAAAATGACCTAAGAGACATCAATAACAAACAAAAGAAAATTCTAGGGTCCCTAAACTGCCAGAATGGCGACGTAGGTCTTCATGTTGGGTATATGCTTAGTCTCTTGTAAGGAGAAATATCTACTCTGTAAGCCCCCTTAATAGCAAAGCCATACGTTGGTACCAGAGTTGATGCCAGAGGGACTACATGTTTGCCAACTGGCTGGAGTAACATGCTCAATGATTAGAGTTAAAAAGATGGGGAATACACATGGTTTGTAAGGGACATCTCAGATGAAGCCTCCTCCTCCGATTTTATTTTCTCCACTGAGTTATTTCATGAACTTCTTTTAACATTGAAAAGTTACTTAATTCTGTCAATATTTTTCATATTTCTTAACACCTAGGGAGTCTTTAAAACACAGAAAAGATTGTTTAGGTACTTGGGAATTAGCCTCTTCGTGCCCCTTTAAGTCACATTTTTGGTCTTAAAATTTCACTAATTGTAATGATTGGATTTTTTTTTCGTTTTGTTTTGAAAGTGACTTATAAGAAAAATTGTACTAGTATTTGACATTTTTCTGAACATCGAGGATTTTATAAATTATTTGTAGTCTATTATGATTCTATATGTCTAGTGTGTAATTAGCATAATACTCCAGATTCCACTTAAGGAATAATTGAAAAATTGCAACTTTTTGTATTTTCTTTTTTTTACTTTTTGGATAAATCCCCATATAGGAATGAAGGGAAAATAAACTCTCCTAGCCCTGTTTATGGGATAGTATCCTTAGAAAATCAAATATTTATTATATAATATTATGAAATAAAAAATAAAAAATAACGCTTGATATCATGTCTAAACTTGTATTAAAATTGATTATAAAATATAGATTTTAGGCAACATTGCACTGAAAAGTATCTCATTTTACAACCTAGAGTAAAACTGAATGTTATCAGATCACTAATCTTAGCAGGCAGAAATGATGATGTCCCATTCATACAATCACCTGACTAATGAGGCCAGTGATTAGTCACAGGGTAAGATGACTGTAGAACAGAAAGTCATTCTATTAGGAGTGATGACATATTGTCATCAGCCAATCAGTAGTCACAAAAGTAAAGGCCCCGTCACACATATTTACCAACGATCACGACCAGCGATACGACCTGGCCGTGATCGTTGGTAAGTCGCTCTGTGGTCGCTGGGGAGCTGTAACACAGACCGCTCTCTCCAGCGACCAACGATCAGGGGAACGACTTCGGCATCATTTAAACTGTCTTCAACGATGCCGAAGTCCCCCTGCAGCACCCGGGTAACCAGGGTAAACATCGGGTTACTAAGCGCAGGGCCACGCTTAGTAACCCGATGTTTACCTTGGTTACCAAAAAAAACAAACAGTACATACTCACCATCTGATGTCCATCAGGTCCCTTGCCGTCTGCTTCCTGCTCTGACTGAGATCCGGCCGTACAGTGAGAGCAGAGCGCAGCGGTGACGTCACTGCTGCGCTCTGCTCTCACTGTACGGCGGCACTCAGAGCAGGAAGCGGACGGCAAGGGACCTGACGGACATCAGATGGTGAGTATGTACTGTTTTTTTTTTTTACATTTACGCTGGTAACCAGGGTAAACATTAGTAACCCGATGTTTACCCTGGTTACCAGTGAAGACATCGCTGGATCGGTGTCACACAAGGTGATTGTATGGATGGGATATGTCACTTCTAGTCTTTGCAGAGATAAGAGCAGCAGTAGTTTGCAGACATAAGTAAAAAAACCTTTTCATTGATAAAATTTTGATACAGACCCTTTAACAGACTTAACTTTAGAGGACTGTATATATTTCCAAGAATATGCTCCCGTTAGAGACAAGAAAAAAGAATTTGATATTAATTTCCCCAAAATTTAGCAATTTTGCCAATTCCAAATTTTTGAGATTTGATTCACGCAAATCCAGAAAAATGACAATCAGCGCATACCTGGTCATATGGGATGTAATGCATGTCACTGACTCATATGACCACCTGAGGCCTAGTCATTATTAGAAAATCGAAAGACAAAGAGAGCAAGCGGAGAAGGGGGCAGGCAGTTCGGCCGCAGGACAGTTGATTGGCAGGTGAGTATAATTTATTTTATTTTTTAACCCCTCCCCTCACCTTCATTTAGCATGCCTTTAATATGTCTTTTGAGGAGAAGTTTCAATTCCAACTAGATTTATAAAGATGAATCAAATCTGCTGATTAAATTGAGAGAATCTGCCCAAAGCAAATTTCAGGATTTTATCTAATCTCAAACTCCTTTTTATATGTTTTCACTTTACTGTTAAGCCAGATTAAAGCATAGTCAAGATATGCGTATATAGGGGCAAGGCTAATCGACAAATGCTAAATGCCCCCTCTGACGCATGAGAAGATGCAAATATTATAAAGGGGAACATACTGTAGTTCTGGGGTCTGTTACATTGGGGCCCAGAAGCTTTAAGTCTATCTCCTTTTTTCATCTTCAAATAAAATGAACCCCAGATCAATGTGGCAATGCCAAAAAAAACACAAGCAACCAATAGCGAATACCAGCTGATCGGTGGAGGGGCCGGGTATCGGATCCCACCAATAGGTCATCAATAGTAGTTCTTTAAGGAGGTTCCACACAATAATGCACATAAAGTCACACTTAATAGAAATATTCTAAAATTATATATAACTCTGGATGTTCTCAGCTCTTATGACTGTAACCTTATATTCATTTACTTTTACAACTGGGAAAGGCACCAAACTTCTATTTCAGTTTGTGGCACCACTCCATTCTGGTAATGTTCATTGACAGATTGTCTTCATTGCTAAAATCAACCCTTGTTGAGGTGAGCACTTTTGATCCATGAGACCTTTGATGTGTTGGATCTTCACTGTTGGATACAATCCTATTAGTCTTTTGCAGGCGGATGAAACTTTTCTGTCTTAAGACCTGTAGAGGAGCTGGTGTGTTCTGCTCACCTTCTGTGGAACCACAAGGAATGCATGCATCACTGTGGGTTGTCTACTTGGATGGATCCTGATAGTGTTTTCTATGGTTTGACATACAGTTTACAAGTCTGATTGTACTTGTTATAAGCATTATTAGTATTTATTATTAGAACACCATTGATTCCATGGTGCTGTACATGAGAAGGGGTTACATACAAAATACTGATATAAATTACAATGAAGAAACTAACAAAGACAGACTGGACCAGAGGAGGAGAGGGCCCTGCCCTCCTGGGATTCCAATCTACAGAATAATGGGGAAGGAGACAGTAGGTTAGGAGGTTGTGGCAGCTCCGGTGGTGGGGAAGTGGCAGCAGGATCATTGCAGGCTGTAAGTTTTCTTGAAGAGATGAGATTCTAAATTCAATCTGAAGGATACGAGTGTGGTGAATAATCAGACATGTTGGGGCACAGAATTACAGAGGATGGGGAAAACTCAGGAGAAGTCTTGGGTGAGGAACATATAAGGGTGGAGGAGAGAAGGAGGTCTTGGAGATTACATATAAGAAGATATTGGGAGATTAGTTTAGAGATATATGGAGGAGGCAGATTATAGATAGCCTAGTAGGTCAATGTTAGTAGTTTGAACTGGATTAGTTAGGGTATTGGGATCCGATGAAGGCATTTACAGAGGGAATAAAAGGAGGAGTAGCGAGGAGAGAGGTGGATTAGTCGGGCAGTAGTAAGAACTAAAGTTTATAATAATAATGCTAATAAGGATATGAGCAAAGCTTTATTTACACCATATTAGAGCAATAAGAGGGTAGTTTGCTTGCTTTACATCATGCGGCGCTCAGATTAAATAGCAAAAATCTGCTGACAGATTCCATTTAAAAACTGCACGTATTGTGAAAAAACCCTTACAACAATACTTATATAGCAACTTTAAAGATGGTACTTTTGTATAACCAGATAATAATAATAATAATAATAATAACAGTCTCTGTTGCAGATCTTTAACAAAGAAAATTGTGCAACGTTCAGACAATGATAAAAACCCAAAACCTTAGGTTCCCAATTCAATATGTTCCATCAGACACCATTTCTGTGACAATACTTTCTTTTCCTAAAATGGAAAAGAAAAACACAATCCCTAAGGGCCTGTTCGCATGTAGCGTTTTTGAAGTGTGGAAAGTCACACAATTTTACGGTAAAAGCAAAATGAATGAGATTCCTGAAATCTCATTCACACAGTGCAATTTTTTCCTTGCTTTTTTTAACATGCAGTGCATTTAAAAAAATGCAACATGTCCATTCTTTCAGCATTTTAATTGCAGATTTTTTTCTCACATTGAGAGCAAAATGTCTAAGCACCAAAACACAAAAAATGTATCAAAAATGCTCTAAAATTGTGTATAATTTCAGCTAAGTTTTTCTGCAAAAACTCAGCATTTTTATGCTTTTTTTATGCATAAAAGACAACTTGCGAACCCTTAGGGTATGTTCACACAGTGCTTTTTAGCCTCTTTTTTCTGCAAGAGTGTTCACAGGAAAAATGCTGCCTACATTATGCCCATTTTTATGCATTTTCCATTCATTTTTTAGTGCGTTTTTTTTCTTTGCAAGTGAAAAAAAAAATCGTGAATGAGATTATAGAAATTGTTTTTATTTTGCTGCTACTGTAAAATGCAGAGAAGAAAATGTAGCAAAAATGCTACATGTAAATGCAGCGCCCCAGAGTCCTGGTCGTTGCAGTACTGTGGCTCCGCCACTATGGGGAGCTATGGTACGTCTGATTGCACTAAGGAGTTTCTCTGACCAGGTACACTCACACCACACTTCACACTCCGGCCACCAGGGGGGGTGGTTCTATCTAGTAGGCCACTCCTCACACTCTGGTAAAACTGGGGGTTGGACAGGAAGACGGAGAGAAGTAGCTGGGAAGAGCTAGTGAGAGGACCTGTCAGGGATGGGATCCTGGCAGACTCCTCGGAGCAGAACTAACCAGTGCACAACGGGAATACAGTAAAGAGGGATTGGGACCAGAAGGAGTCGTGCTGTTAGACCGAGGCAACATCCTTCTGAGGCGCAAACAGTCGGTGGCTGGAACGCCGAGCAAGTAAGAGACTTTAAGTACACTGCAAACCACGGCCGGACAGCTAATTACAGGTTGGCTGTCTCACTTAACACCTAAGCAGACAACGGAGGCAGCTGTGGGAGAGGGGCGACTCTAGGGTCCCGGAAGAACTCCAGGCCTACCCCGTCATACGGGTGCGTCCTACCATATCACCTGGAGGACGGAGAGAGAACGAACAGTAGAGACAGACAGAAACAGTTGTGAGGACTATCCCGGGAGCTCAGCAGGGAAGAACTACAACACCCAGCGCCAGAAGGTAGACACTGATTCCCACCTGTAAAGAGAACTCCTGATGTGCCTTTAGACCGGCCGGTCTCTGACAACCCTGTTAACAGCGCTCTGGACTGAGGACTCTAAAACCTTCAGTAAAGAGGTAAAGAGACTGCAACCTGGTGTCCTTGTTATTTACCGCGACCTGCACCCCACAACTGCACCGCTACACCACCACTTATTGCACCGGACGTCCCCCACTGTCAGGCAGGGCCACGGACCGGGCCTAGCCACCGTGACAACCCCAGAACAGAGACTCAGAGGCCCGGTGCCGGGTACCCCTCGGCCCAGCGGCGGTGTGGGGGCGCTCCAACTTGGCGTCACGAACAGGATCTACTTAAGCCTGAAGAATCAGGTCATGTGTGCCTTGGAACTGTGATTTATTGTGCTTGGACTGTACTTTATTGAAAAGACTGTGTGCTGTGCCATTTACCGCCAAAATTCGCCATTGCCGCGCACGGAGAGAGGAGCCTTAGCTACGTGGGCGGAACCAGCCAAAAGAAGCGCGGAACAGAAAGCGCGGTAAGGTGCCAATCCCGGAAGAGGAACTCCGACCTCCAGCAGGTTAGTGGGAGGAAGGGACCATCATGTCCGAATCGAGAGGAGAGGAGGTGGCGGCCGCAGACGCAGACGCAGGGGCAGCTCCGGTCCCCGCAGCGGACGAAGCCGCGGCCCTAATACCACCACCGGTAGCCGCAGAACCCGCTGTCCCCCCCAGCCAGTCGGACGCTGCCGCTAATACAAAATCCATAATGCCCTTCTCTATGCCGTACCTGCCCGGAGCGGCCTGGCTCCCGTGATACTCTGGGGAGTCGCATACATTCACTGACTTTAAGGAAGGGCTCTGCAGCCTGCTCGAGTTCTATCCCCTGACAGAGCCTCAGAAGGTTCATATGATAACCGGCCAACTCTTTGGGGCGGCTCTGAGAGAATTGAAGTCCTGGCCCGCCGAGGATAAGGAAACTGCGCAACAGATTTTTGCAAAGCTTAAAGCCACCTTTGATACTCGCACTGCTACAGAAATTAAACTGACTTTCTATGGATGCAAACAGAGACCGCAGGATAGCTTACGGGACTATGCCCTTAATCTCCAGGAGGCGATGCGGGCCATTAAGCAGAGTGACCCCGGCAGCATGCAGGATGAGGATAAACTTCTGAAGGAGCGGTTCATTGAGGGGCTCCTGTGCAGTCACCAGCGGGGCCAATTGCACTTCCTGGCCATGCAAAATCCATACTTGACTTTTGCGCAATTCAAAGATAAAGCTATCCAGGCATTGCAGGAGCGCCAGCCCAGCCGCGCAATACCACCCAGGCGCCCCGCTCTCACATACCACCAGGAGGTGGCATCGGATACCCCAGTTGCCGCGGAGGCCGACGCCCAGAGCTTCGAGGACGACTCCCCTGCAGGACTCTGTCTCCAGATGCAAGAGCTAACCAAGAGCGTTGCTGCCCTGGCCCGGACGGTGCAGTCCCTACAGGAGGCCCCCAAAGAGAAGATCCAGTTGGCTTCCAGCCCGGAGGATGTCCCTTGGATGCGACAGAGGAGGACTCCGCCGACCAGAGGCCGGCACGACGATCGCTTCCACCAGGATGGACGACCCATCTGCCGCCGCTGTCACCAGGTGGGCCACCTTGCAAGGTACTGTCCTTTAAACGAGCAACCCCTGGGGCAAAGGGCCAACCCCCAGGAGTAGGACGATCCGGCCCGCAACATTGGAGAACCAAGTACATTGGAGGACGACCAGTTCTCCCTGTAGTGGTTGATGGGATCCCCTTGAACGCTTTGCTGGACACCGGTTCTCAGGTGACGACTATACCTTACGTGCTTTATAAACGGTATTGGGAGAACACCGATATTACTCGTGGCCCTGATGATGATTTCACCATAATAGCCAGTAATGGTCAGCCGTTGCCACAAGTGGGGTATAAGGAGGTCACCATCAAGGTGGGGCGGGTGGAATTGAAAGCCCAAGGGATTGTGATTGTTGATATTGATCGTCGAGAATGTAATCCCATGATGACTCTTGGTACTAATGTTATAGAAAATTGTCTTGCAGAAGTTATTGTTTTGTTGCAACAGGTGGCAGAAACCGCTGGCCACAGTGAGCAACGTGCCCTGCAGAAGGAAATCAGAGCTCTGATGCAGAGACAGCAGGTAGAGCTGACTGGTGGTGAGATTGGTCGTGTCACTGTGAGTGATTCAAACCCCATCGCGATACCCCCCAGGAGTGAGATGTTAATATGGTGTCAGGCAGCCATAGGCCTCAGGGGTAAGGACTACCAGGCCTTGGTAGAACCCGTATATTCAGACAATAGGCCTACTGTTCTGACAGCCCGGAGGGTGGTCGACGTCCGCCAGGGGAGAGTGCCCGTACGTGTCCTCAATTGTGGGGAGGAAGAGGTTCACCTCACTAAGTATACCACGCTCGCCAAACTGTTCACTGTCAATAATAATGTAATACAGACACCTGAACCCTTGGTCCCGTCAAACGTGGCGGAGAACAAAGGTTCTGCAGAGCCCTCGAAAGACTGGTGTCGGGAATTGCATGTGGGCACTGACTCTACCCCATCCCATCAAAAACAGGGGGCCTACAGGGTGGTACACGAGTACGAGCAGGTATTCAGCAAACACCCCTTAGATTTTGGGCAGGTGAAAGGGATCCAACATCACATCCCCACGGGAGATCACCGACCCATAAAAGAGAGATATCGCCCTGTACCCCCAGCTCATTACCAGTGTGCCAAGGACATGTTGCGGGAAATGAAGGAGGCTGGGGTGGTGAGAGACAGCTGTAGCCCCTGGGTAGCTCCGTTAGTCCTTGTTAAAAAGAAAGATGGTACCATGAGGATGTGTGTTGATTACAGGCAGTTGAATCGCATTACACATAAGGACGCATACCCACTGCCCAGGATAGAGGAGTCTCTGGCTGCCTTAAAATCTGCTAACTACTTCTCTACCTTAGATCTCACCAGTGGGTACTGGCAGGTTCCTGTAGCGGAGGCGGACAAAGAGAAGACGGCCTTCACGACGCCAATGGGTCTCTGCGAGTTCAACTACATGCCCTTCGGATTGTGCAATGCTCCCGGGACGTTCCAGAGGATGATGGAGTGCTGCTTGGGACACATGAACTTTGAAACCGTGCTGCTGTATTTGGATGATGTCATTGTCTTCTCTAAGACCTACGAAGACCATCTGAAGCACCTGGCCGAGGTGTTTGAAGCCCTATCCAACTTTGGCTTAAAGGTGAAACCGTCCAAGTGTCATCTGCTGAAACCTAAAGTGCAGTACCTGGGCCATGTGGTGAGCGCTGAAGGAGTGGCCCCAGACCCCGACAAGGTCACAGTGATCAAGGACTGGCCAAAGCCCAGTGACCTCCACGAAGTCCGGCAGTTCCTCGGGCTGGTAGGCTATTACCGGAGGTTCATTAAGGACTTCACCAAGAAGGCCGCACCCTTGCAAAACCTGTTGGTGGGCCAACCAAAGAAGACCAAGGGGAGGAACACCCCCTTTGATTGGAACGAGGAGCTGGAGGAATCCTTCACCTGTTTGAAGTCGGCACTGACAGGAGAAGAGGTACTGGCTTACCCCGAATACGACCAACCGTTTGTGCTGTACACAGATGCCAGCAATGTGGGATTAGGAGCCGTGCTGTCCCAGGTCCAGAAAGGCAAAGAGAGGGTGATCGCTTACGCCAGCCGGAAACTCCGTCCCACGGAAAGGAACCCTGACAACTACAGTTCCTTTAAGCTGGAATTCCTTGCCATTGTCTGGGCAGTGACAGAGAGGTTCAAACACTACCTGGCCTCTGCGAAATTCACCGTCTTCACGGACAACAATCCGCTAACGCATCTGGATACTGCCAAACTCGGGGCCTTGGAGCAGCGGTGGATGGCCCGGCTATCCAACTACAATTTCACCATCAAGTACCGGGCAGGACACAAGAATGCCAATGCCGATGCCTTGTCCCGAATGCCCAATTTGCCAGAAGTGGGAGAAGACCCGGAGGCTCTTGAAGAGGTGGAGCTGCCTGCATTCCATCGCCCCAAAGCCACTCAAAGCTCTCATCAGGTGAAGAATAGGCACAAGAACCAACCGGATGCCACGCTGAATCCCCTGCCCCATCACGGATGGGCAGAAACTCAGGATGGTGACCCCGCGGTCCGTCGGGTGAAAGAGCTCTTGACGCAGGCAGGGTTGCACCCTGGCCCAGATGATCCACAAGAAACCCAACAGCTGTGGAAGGGGAGAAGCAAACTGTTTATCCATGATGGCAAGCTGTGCAGGAGGAGCATCGACCCACGTACTCATGAATTGGTGTGGCAGATAGTGGTGCCAAGGCGAGATGCGCCCATGGTTCTGGGAGCCTACCTTGATGGAGCCGGACACTTCGGATGGAGGAATGTCATGATCTCCATGGCCAGAGAACTAGCATAAGCCTCAATAGGAACAAGCTCTTGGAAGATGTAACTGTACTGACCATGAACTAAACCTACCGCATCATCTAGAAGTAGCCAGGTAGCATGTCCTACTTTTTATCCCTATATGCCCAGCGCCGGCCGGAGAACTAAATAATGCTAGCAGAGGGAAATATAAGACCTGACTCACCTCTAGAGAGATGCCCCAAAAGGAGACAGAAGCCCCCCACATATATTGGCGGTGATATGAGATGAAACAACAAACGCAGCAGGAAAATAGTTTTAGCAAATTTGAGGTCCGCTTTCTAGATAGCAGAAGACAGAAAGCATACTTTCATGGTCAGTAGAAAACCCTAACAAAACACATCCAGAAATTACTTTAGGACTCTGGCATTAACTCATAATACCAGAGTGGCAATTCCTGATCAACAAGAGCTTTCCAGACACAGTAACGAAACTGCAGCTGTGAACTGGAACCAAAATACAAAAACAAAACATGGACGAAAGTCCAACTTATCTAGTAGATGTCTGGGAGCAGGAACAAGCACAGAGAGGCTTCTGATAACATTGTTGACCGGCAAGCATCTAACAGAGAAGCCAGGTTATATAGCGACACCCAGATCTAATCAGAACAGGTGAACAGGGAAGATGATGTCACAAGTTCAATTCCACCAGTAGCCACCGGGGGAGCCCAGAATCCAAATTCACAACAGTACCCCCCCCTCAAGGAGGGGGCACCGAACCCTCACCAGAACCACCAGGGCGATCAGGATGGGCCCTATGAAAGGCACGAACCAGATCAGAGGCATGAACATCAGATGCAGTGACCCAAGAATTATCCTCCTGGCCGTATCCCTTCCACTTGACCAGATACTGGAGTCTCCGTCTGGAAACACGGGAGTCTAGGATTTTTTCCACAACGTACTCCAACTCACCCTCAACCAACACCGGAGCAGGAGGCTCAACGGAAGGCACAACCGGTGCCTCATACCTGCGCAATAACGACCGATGAAAAACGTTATGAATAGAAAAGGATGCAGGGAGGTCCAAACGGAAGGAAACAGCGTTAAGAATCTCCAATATTTTATACGGACCGATGAACCGAGGCTTAAACTTAGGAGATGAGACCCTCATAGGGACAAAACGAGAAGACAACCACACCAAATCTCCAACACAAAGCCGAGGACCAACACGACGGTGACGGTTGGCAAAAAGCTGAGTCTTCTCCTGGGACAACTTTAAATTGTCCATCACCTGCCCCCAGATATGATGCAATCTCTCCACCACCGCATCCACTCCAGGACAATCCGAGGATTCCATCTGACCGGAGGAAAATCGAGGGTGGAACCCCGAATTACAGAAAAACGGGGACACCAAAGTGGCAGAGCTGGCCCGATTATTGAGGGCGAACTCCGCCAATGGCAAAAAAAGCAACCCAATCATCCTGGTCAGCAGACACAAAACACCTCAGATATGTCTCCAGGGTCTGATTAGTCCGCTCGGTCTGGCCATTAGTCTGAGGGTGAAAAGCAGACGAAAAAGACAAATCTATGCCCATCCTAGCACAGAATGCCCGCCAAAATCTAGACACAAATTGGGTTCCTCTGTCAGAAACGATATTCTCAGGAATACCATGCAAACGAACAACATTTTGAAAAAACAGGGGCACCAACTCGGAAGAAGAAGGCAATTTGGGCAGGGGAACCAAATGGACCATCTTAGAAAAACGGTCACACACCACCCAGATGACAGACATCTTCTGAGAAACAGGCAGATCTGAAATAAAATCCATCGAGATGTGTGTCCAAGGCCTCTTAGGAATAGGCAAGGGCAACAATAATCCACTAGCCCGAGAACAACAAGGCTTGGCCCGAGCACAAACGTCACAAGACTGCACAAAGCCTCGCACATCTCGTGACAGGGAAGGCCACCAGAAGGATCTTGCCACCAAATCCCTGGTACCAAAAATTCCAGGATGACCTGCCAATGCAGAAGAATGTACCTCAGAGATGACTCTACTGGTCCAATCATCAGGAACAAACAACCTATCAGGCGGACAACGATCCGGTCTATCCGCCTGAAACTCCTGCAAGGCCCGCCGCAGGTCTGGAGAAACGGCTGACAAGATAACTCCCTCCTTAAGAATACCTGTGGGGTCAGAGTTGCCGGGTGAATCAGGCTCAAAACTCCTAGAAAGGGCATCCGCCTTAACATTCTTAGAACCCGGTAGGTACGATACCACAAAATTAAACCGAGAGAAAAATAATGACCAGCGCGCCTGTCTAGGATTCAGGCGCCTGGCGGTCTCAAGATAGATCAAATTTTTGTGGTCAGTCAATACCACCACCTGATGTCTGGCCCCCTCGAGCCAATGGCGCCACTCCTCAAACGCCCACTTCATGGCCAAAAGCTCCCGATTCCCAACATCATAATTCCGCTCAGCGGGCGAAAATTTACGGGAAAAGAAGGCACAAGGCCTCATCACGGCGCAGTCAGAACTTTTCTGCGACAACACTGCCCCAGCCCCGATCTCAGAAGCGTCGACCTCAACCTGAAAAGGAAGAGTCACATCAGGCTGACGCAACACAGGGGCAGAAGAAAAACGGCGCTTAAGCTCCTGAAAGGCCTCCACAGCATCAGGGGACCAATTAGCAACATCAGCACCCTGTCTAGTCAAATCGGTCAATGGCTTAACGACATCCGAAAAACCAGAAATAAATCGACGATAAAAGTTGGCAAAGCCCAAAAATTTCTGAAGACTTTTAAGAGAAGAGGGCTGCGTCCAATCACAAATAGCTTGAACCTTGACAGGATCCATCTCAATGGAAGAGGGAGAAAAAATATATCCCAAAAAGGAAATTCTCTGAACCCCAAAAACGCACTTAGAACCCTTGACACACAGAGAATTAGACCGCAAAACCTGAAAAACCCTCTTAACTTGCCGGACATGAGAGTCCCAGTCATCCGAAAAAATCAGAATATCATCCAGATACACTATCATAAATTTATCCAAAAAATCGCGGAAAATATCATGCATAAAGGACTGGAAGACTGAAGGGGCATTAGAAAGACCAAAAGGCATCACCAAATACTCAAAGTGGCCCTCGGGCGTATTAAATGCGGTTTTCCACTCATCCCCCTGCCTGATCCGCACCAAATTATACGCCCCACGGAGATCAATCTTAGAGAACCACTTGGCCCCCTTTATGCGAGCAAACAAATCAGTCAGCAACGGCAATGGGTATTGATATTTAACCGTGATTTTATTCAAAAGCCGATAATCAATACATGGTCTCAAAGAGCCGTCTTTTTTTGACACAAAGAAAAAACCGGCTCCTAAGGGAGATGACGATGGACGAATATGTCCCTTTTCCAAGGACTCCTTTATATATTCTCGCATAGCAGTATGTTCAGGCACAGACAGATTAAATAAACGACCCTTTGGGTATTTACTACCCGGAATTAAATCTATAGCACAATCGCACTCCCGGTGCGGAGGTAATGAACCCAGCTTGGGTTCTTCAAAGACGTCACGATAATCAGACAGGAACTCAGGGATTTCAGAGGGAATAGATGATGAAATGGACACCAAAGGTACGTCCCCATGAGTCCCCTTACATCCCCAGCTCAACACAGACATAGCTCTCCAGTCAAGGACTGGGTTGTGAGACTGCAGCCATGGCAATCCCAGCACCAAATCATCATGTAGATTATACAGCACCAGAAAACGAATAGTCTCCTGGTGATCCGGATTAATACACATAGTCACTTGTGTCCAGTATTGTGGTTTATTATTAGCCAATGGGGTGGAGTCAATCCCCTTCAGAGGAATAAGAGTCTCCAAAGGCTCTAAATCATACCCACAACGATTGGCAAAGGACCAATCCATAAGACTCAACGCGGCGCCAGAGTCGATATAGGCGTCCGTAGTAATAGATGACAAAGAGCAAATCAGGGTCACAGACAAAATAAATTTAGACTGTAAAGTGCCAATGGGAACGGATTTATCAAGCTTTTTAGTACGCTTAGAGCATGCTGATATAACATGAGTAGAATCCCCACAATAGAAACACAACCCATTTTTCCGTCTAAAATTCTGCCGCTCGCTTCTGGACAGAATTCTATCACACTGCATGTTTTCTGGCGTCTTCTCAGTGGACACCGCCAGATGGTGCACTGGTTTGCGCTCCCGCAGACGCCTATCGATCTGAATGGCCATTGTCATGGACTCATTCAGACTTGCAGGCACAGGGAACCCCACCATAACATCCTTAATGGCATCAGAAAGACCCTCTCTGAAAGTAGCCACCAAGGCGCACTCATTCCACTGAGTAAGCACAGACCATTTACGGAATCTTTGGCAGTAAATTTCAGCTTCATCTTGCCCCTGCGATAGGGACATCAAAGTTTTTTCTGCCTGAAGTTCCAAATGAGGTTCCTCATAAAGCAAGCCCAAGGCCAGAAAAAACGCATCCACATTGCGCAACGCAGGATCCCCTGGTGCCAATGCAAAAGCCCAATCTTGAGGGTCGCCGCGGAGCAAGGAAATCACAATCCCAACCTGCTGTGCAGGGTCTCCAGCAGAACGAGATTTCAGGGACAAAAATAACTTACAATTATTTCTAAAATTCTGAAAGCTAGATCTATTCCCTGAGAAGAATTCCGGCAAAGGAATTCTCGGCTCTGATACCGGAGCATGAACAACAAAATCTTGCAAACTTTGTACTTTCGTGGCGAGATTATTCAAACCTGCAGTTACACTCTGTAGATCCATTATAGACAGGTGAACATAGAGCCATTCAAAGATTAGAAGGAGAGAGAAAAAAAAGAAAGACTGCAGCATAGACAGACTGGCAAGTGATCCAATTAAGAGCACACTCACAACTAGAGAAAAAAAAAAAAAAAAAAAGAAATTCTCAGCAGACTTCTTATTTCTCTCCTTTCTCAGCCAAGGATTTTAACCCTTTAGTGGGCCGGTCAAACTGTCATGATCTCCATGGCCAGAGAACTAGCATAAGCCTCAATAGGAACAAGCTCTTGGAAGATGTAACTGTACTGACCATGAACTAAACCTACCGCATCATCTAGAAGTAGCCAGGTAGCATGTCCTACTTTTTATCCCTATATGCCCAGCGCCGGCCGGAGAACTAAATAATGCTAGCAGAGGGAAATATAAGACCTGACTCACCTCTAGAGAGATGCCCCAAAAGGAGACAGAAGCCCCCCACATATATTGGCGGTGATATGAGATGAAACAACAAACGCAGCAGGAAAATAGTTTTAGCAAATTTGAGGTCCGCTTTCTAGATAGCAGAAGACAGAAAGCATACTTTCATGGTCAGTAGAAAACCCTAACAAAACACATCCAGAAATTACTTTAGGACTCTGGCATTAACTCATAATACCAGAGTGGCAATTCCTGATCAACAAGAGCTTTCCAGACACAGTAACGAAACTGCAGCTGTGAACTGGAACCAAAATACAAAAACAAAACATGGACGAAAGTCCAACTTATCTAGTAGATGTCTGGGAGCAGGAACAAGCACAGAGAGGCTTCTGATAACATTGTTGACCGGCAAGCATCTAACAGAGAAGCCAGGTTATATAGCGACACCCAGATCTAATCAGAACAGGTGAACAGGGAAGATGATGTCACAAGTTCAATTCCACCAGTAGCCACCGGGGGAGCCCAGAATCCAAATTCACAACAGAGGAAGCTAGAGAAGCTGCTCCGAGGGAGGTTCTATTGGATTGGCATGAAGAGAACCATTGAGAAGTGGTGTCGGGAGTGTGGTCCATTAGTCTGCGCAGGAAGGACCGTGACAGTCAACGGGCTCCCCTGCAGCCTATCATCACCAAACGGCCGCTCGAACTGGTCGCGCTGGATCATGTGAAGCTGACACCTAGCCGGTCGGGCTATATCTACGCCCTTACCATCGTGGACCACTACTCCAGGTTTTTGGTGGTTGTGCCTGTCAAGGATCTAACAGCCAGGACTGCTGCCAGGGCCTTCCAGCAGCACTTTTGTAGGCCCCATGGCTACCCAGAGAAGGTACTGACCGATCAGGGACCTGCATTCGAAGCGGAAGTGTTCCAAGAATTCTGCCAACTGTACGGATGTAAGAAGATCAGAACCACACCGTACCATCCTCAAACCAACGGGATGTGCGAGAAGATGAACCAAGTGGTAATTGATTTATTGAAGACCTTACCCGTGGAGGAACGGAACCTGTGGCCGACAAAGTTGCCTGACTTGGTGGATATGTACAATCACATCCCAGTAAGTTCCACCAACTGTACTCCAGCGTACCTGATGCGAGGAAGATCTAGTCGGTTACCCGTTGATCTGGACATGGGGGTCCTAGTACCCGAAGATACCTCACCGGACGCAGATTGGGATGCAGAAAGGCAGCGAAGGTACCGCGAAGTACAGGAGTGTGTAGAAAGAAGTCTCGCCCAGGCTAGGCAGAAACAGGAAAGAGACTACAACCAACACGCTCCTGCAATTCCCCTGTCACCTGGCGAGCAAGTACTTAAACGAAAGAGGAGATTACACAAGCTCGATGACCAATGGGAAGCGGAACCGTACACCATCCTGCCATCCGACTTCGACAACACAAAGGTCTGTCTCATCAGCAAGGACAGAGGGGAGACCTCGACAGCGGTATCCAGGGATCACCTTAAGGTCTGCCCCGATAAGTTGAAAGAGAGGGGCACGGCCCCAGAAATCTCCCCGCTGGTAGAAAAGGAGAAGATGTTCCACACCGTCCTTGGCGACTTTCCCCAGTCCTGGACTCAGATAAACCAAGCCATCGTGGTGCCTGTTCTAATGTTTCAACAGCCGGACCCACCAGAAACAATGGTGGTACCAGATCATCTGGCCCCGCTACCTCAACAAGCCTTACCTGATGAAGCCATGCCAACCGTTGAACCGGCAAATCCTCCCTCTGCTATCAGTGAATCTCCTGTACCCACTGTTGATAGCAGCAGCTCTGAGAGCCCCAACCTGCCAGTGCTACCCAGACTCACTAGAAGTGTAGCTAGAAGACAGTGCACTACACCAGCGGTAGCAAGCATAGCGGGCCCTGTTAGGCCAATAGCAACCCCTGCGCTGCGAAGGTCCACACGCAGCACTCAAAATCAAACTCCCCTCCGCTACAAAACTTGGAGGTATTAATAAGTGCTGCTCTTTAGTTGAAAATGTTTTTCTTGTATATATCTTTTGTTACAGGTTTTAAAATGGACAATAGGGTAATAGACGGTGAATTGCTCAAAAACTTTCAAAAAGGGGGGCCCCTTTGTTTACCCGGGGTCCCCGCTGTTTTAACCACTGAACTGAGAGTCATAAACTGTGCATGACCTAACTTTCGCAACGTTCAAGAGTTCTCACCTCCCATAAAGGGAAGCTCTGTTATGTTTAATTGTTTATGCTATTTCAAAATGTTGTGTGTTTCCTGTTAACATGTATTGTTGTTCTTGTTTTCCCAGTCCCGGAGTACTGGATTTAACCGGGGGGGAGTGCAGCGCCCCAGAGTCCTGGTCGTTGCAGTACTGTGGCTCCGCCACTATGGGGAGCTATGGTACGTCTGATTGCACTAAGGAGTTTCTCTGACCAGGTACACTCACACCACACTTCACACTCCGGCCACCAGGGGGGGTGGTTCTATCTAGTAGGCCACTCCTCACACTCTGGTAAAACTGGGGGTTGGACAGGAAGACGGAGAGAAGTAGCTGGGAAGAGCTAGTGAGAGGACCTGTCAGGGATGGGATCCTGGCAGACTCCTCGGAGCAGAACTAACCAGTGCACAATGGGAATACAGTAAAGAGGGATTGGGACCAGAAGGAGTCGTGCTGTTAGACCGAGGCAACATCCTTCTGAGGCGCAAACAGTCGGTGGCCGGAACGCCGAGCAAGTAAGAGACTTTAAGTACACTGCAAACCACGCCCGGACAGCTAATTACAGGTTGGCTGTCTCACTTAACACCTAAGCAGACAACGGAGGCAGCTGTGGGAGAGGGGCGACTCTAGGGTCCCGGAAGAACTCCAGGCCTACCCCGTCATATGGGTGCGTCCTACCATATCACCTGGAGGACGGAGAGAGAACGAACAGTAGAGACAGACAGAAACAGTTGTGAGGACTATCCCGGGAGCTCAGCAGGGAAGAACTACAACACCCAGCGCCAGAAGGTAGACACTGATTCCCACCTGTAAAGAGAACTCCTGATGTGCCTTTAGACTGGCCGGTCTCTGACAACCTGTTAACAGCGCTCTGGACTGAGGACTCTAAAACCTTCAGTAAAGAGGTAAAGAGACTGCAACCTGGTGTCCTTGTTATTTACCGCGACCTGCACCCCACAACTGCACCGCTACACCACCACTTATTGCACCGGACGTCCCCCACTGTCAGGCAGGGCCACGGACCGGGCCTAGCCACCGTGACAACCCCAGAACAGAGACTCAGAGGCCCGGTGCCGGGTACCCCTCGGCCCAGCGGCGGTGTGGGGGCGCTCCATAAACAAGCCCTAACACAACCTAAACTGCATACAAATATTACATTGTTTGATCTACATTACATTGAATTATGTTTTTATTCTATGTTCTATATTTGCATTGCATTATGTTATCTATACTGTATTCTGGAAAGTTAAAACGTGAAGTTTTCTTTGCCTCTAATTTATTCTCATCCAATCCTGTATCCTGTAATCCATCATTGTCCATTAGCACTTACATATATAAGACTATGTTATGATTAACTAAGCTTGCTCACCATTGACAATATTAAAAACAGATATCTAGGTTGATCTCAAGTTTCTACCATGGCAGGCAGCACAATTTCCAACTCTTCAATCAATCAGCAGCCCCAGTAAAGAGGTTACATAAAACACAGATGCATACAAGTTTGCAAAAAGTCATATCTGTAAATCTTTTATTTCTTTTACAATCACTTCCAGAAATAGACAGCAGATGGGGCTACAAAAATCATCATACATAAAATATGAAACACAGCTGTTTAGTGAAAGTAAGAAAAAAAAAAATATATATATATATATATAGATATAGAAGACATTTTGGAAGCAAAGAAAATGTCAAGCTATTGTTCTCGAGCAAGTTGAAAAAAATAAGAAGAAAATAAAACAGAACTTGTAATTATAGGAAGGGAAATTAGCGTATTGGTTTTATTTCTGCAGATTCTAATTGCCCACTGCAAAATCCTTGCTTAATAGTTACAATATTATTGATACACCTATGTGTCAACAACTTGGATGGTATAGGGGTTAATTTATCATCACAACATTCTTTTCCTCCTCTGATGCTGACCAATGAGCAGCTTCACAAACCCCTGAGGAACCTCGAAATGGCCTTACACTTACCCTGTAATGGCCTCTGTAGGAGCAATGAACTATGGCAAGTCAACTATAGACAGTCTGCATCAGATAAAGCCACATCTGGTAGAGAGCCGAGAGCACAGTACTCATATCTAAAGACAACGAAATGCCCTGATAGATATAATCATGCTAACTATATAATGTGTATACATGCCTTCTTATGTTGTACTTGATGAAGGAGAGAGAACAACCCCCGAAACGCGTTGCCAATAAAATTCCCCTCTATCTAATATCCTGGTCACTCTGTTTTCCTCTGGATACGGCTGCTCCCACAACCACAGGGTTTTCCTTTCTTTTTCTCCTGATAAGTAGATACATGAAGATAATTCCCTTAACCCCTTAAGCCCCGAGGGTGGTTTGCACGTTAATGACCGGGCCAATTTTTACAATTCTGACCACTGTCCCTTTATGAGGTTATAACTCTGGAACACTTCAACGGATCTTGGCGATTCTGACATTATTTTCTCGTGACATATTGTACTTCATGTTAGTGGTAAAATTTCTTCGATATAACTTGCGTTTATTTGTGAAAAAAACGAATATTTGGCGAAAATTTTGAAAATTTCGCAATTTTCCAACTTTGAATTTTTATGCCCTTAAATCACAGACATATGTCACACAAAATACTTAATAAATAACATTTCCCACATGTCTACTTTACATCAGCACAATTTTGGAACCAAAATTTTTTTTTGTGACGGAGTTATAAGGGTTAAAAGTTGACCAGCAATTTCTCATTTTTACAACACCATTTTTTTTAGGGACCACATCTCATTTGAAGTCATTTTGACGGGTCTATATGATAGAAAATACCCAAGTGTGACACCATTCTAAAAACTGCACCCCTCAAGGTACTCAAAACCACTTTCAAGAAGTTTATTAACCCTTCAGGTGTTTCACAGGAATTTTTGGAATGTTTAAATAAAAATGAACATTTAACTTTTTTTCACACAAAATTTATTTCAGCTCCAATTTGTTTTATTTTACCAAGGGTAACAGGAGAAAATAGACCCCAAAAGTTGTTGTACAATTTGTCCTGAGTACGCTGATACCCCATATGTGGGGGTAAACCACAGTTTGGGCGCATGGCAGAGCTTGGAAGCAAAGGAGCGCCATTTGACTTTTCAATGCAAAATTGACTGGAATTGAGATGGGACGCCATGTTGCATTTGGAGAGCCCCTGATGTGCCTAAACATTGAAACCCCCCACAAGTGACACCATTTTGGAAAGTAGACCCCCTAAGGAACTTATCTAGATGTGTGGTGAGCACTTTGACCCAACAAGTGCTTTACAGAAGTTTATAATGCAGAGCCGTAAAAATAAAAAATCATATTTTTTCACAAAAATTATCTTTTCACCCCCAATTTTTTATTTTCCCAAGGGTGAGAGAAGAAATTGGACCCCAAAAATTGTTGTGCAAGTTGTCCTGAGTACGCTGATACCCCATATGTGGGTGTAAACCATTGTTTGGGCGCAGGGCAGAGCTCGGAAGGGAAGGAGCGCCATTTGACTTTTCAATGCAAAATTGACTGGAATTGAGATGGGACGCCATGTTGCATTTAGAGAGCCCTTGATGTGCCTAAACATTGAAACCCCTAACAAGTGACACCATTTTGGAAAGTAGACCCCCTAAGGAACTTATCTAGATGTGTGGTGAGCACTTTGACCCACCAAGTGCTTTACAGAAGTTTATAATGCAGAGCCGTAAAAATAAAAAATCATATTTTTTCACAAAAATGATCTTTTCACCCCCAATTTTTTATTTTCCCAAGGGTAAGAGAAGAAATTGGACCCCAAAAATTGTTGTGCAATTTGTCCTGAGTACACTGATACCCCATATGTGGGTGTAAACCATTGTTTGGGCGCAGGGCAGAGCTCAGAAGGGAAGGAGTGCCATTTGACTTTTCAATGCAAAATTGACTGGAATTGAGATGGGACGCCATGTTGCGTTTGGAGAGCCCCTAATGTGCCTAAACATTGAAACCCCCCACGAGTGACACCATTTTGGAAAGTAGACCCCTTAAGGAAATTATCTAGATGTGTGTTGAGCACTTTGACCCAACAAGTGCTTCACAGAAGTTTATAATGCAGAGCCGTAAAAATAAAAAATCATATTTTTTCACAAAAATGATCTTTTCACCCCCATTTTTTTATTTCCCCAAGGGTAAGAGAAGAAATTAGACCACAAAAGTTGTTGTGCAATTTGTCCTGAGTACGACGATACCCCATATGTGGGTGTAAACCATTGTTTGGGCGCATAGCAGAGCTCAGAAGGGAAGAAGCGCTATTTTACTTTTCAATGCAAAATTGACTGGAATTAAGATGGGATGCCATGTTGCGTTTGGAGAGCCCCTGATGTGCCTAAACATTAAACCCCCCCCCACAAGTGACACCATTTTGGAAAGTAGACCCCCTAAGGAACTTATCTAGATGTGTTTTGAGAGCTTTGAACCCCCAAGTGTTTCACTACAGTTTATAACGCAGAGCCGTGAAAATAAAAAAATTTTTTTTTTTCACAAAAATGATTTTTTAGCCCCCAGTTTTGTATTTTCACAAGGGTATCAGGATAAATTGGACCCCAAAAGTTGTTGTCCAATTTGTCTGGAGTACGCTGATACCCCATTTGTGGGGAGGGACCACTGTTTGGGCGCATGACAGAGCTCGGAAGGGAAGGAGCGCCATTTGGAATGCAGACTTAAATGGATTGGTCTGCAGGCGTCACGTTGCATTTGCAGAGCCCCTGATGTACCCAAACAGTACAAACCCCCCACAAGTGACCCCATATTGGAAACTAGACCCCCCAAGGAACTTATCTAGATGTGTTGTGAGAACTTTGAACCCCCAAGTGTTTCACTACAGTTTATAACGCAGAGCCGTGAAAATATATATTTTTTTTTTTTCACAAAAATGAAATTTAGCCCCCAGTTTTGTATTTTCACAAGGGTATCAGGATAAATTGGACCCTAAAAGTTGTTGTCCAATTTGTCCTGAGTATGCTGATACCCCCTATGTGGGGGGGAACCACTGTTTGGGCTCATGACAGAGCTCGGAAGGGAAGGAGCGCCATTTGGAATTCAGACTTAAATGGATTGGTCTGCAGGCGTCACGTTGCATTTGCAGAGCCCCTGATGTACCCAAACAGTACAAACCCCCCACAAGTGACCCCATATTGGAAACTAGACCCCCCAAGGAACTTATTTAGATGTGTTGTGAGAACTTTGAACCCCCAAGTGTTTCACTACAGTTTATAACGCAGAGCCGTGAAAATAAAAATTATTTTTCTTTTTCACAAAAATGATTTTTTAGCCCCCAGTTTTGTATTTTCACAAGGGTATCAGGATAAATTGGACCCTAAACGTTGTTGTCCAATTTGTCCTGAGTACGCTGATACCCCCTATGTGGGGGGGAACCACTGTTTGGGCTCATGACAGAGCTCGGAAGGGAAGGAGCGCCATTTGGAATTCAGACTTAAATGGATTGGTCTGCAGGCGTCACGTTGCATTTGCAGAGCCCCTGATGTACCCAAACAGTACAAACCCCCCACAAGTGACCCCATATTGGAAACTAGACCCCTCAAGGAACTTATTTAGATGTGTTGTGAGAACTTTGAACCCCCAAGTGTTTCACTACAGTTTATAACGCAGAGCCGTGAAAATAAAAATTATTTTTCTTTTTCACAAAAATGATTTTTTAGCCCCCAGTTTTGTATTTTCACAAGGGTATCAGGATAAATTGGACCCTAAAAGTTGTTGTCCAATTTGTCCTGAGTACGCTGATACCCCCTATGTGGGGGGGAACCACTGTTTGGGCTCATGACAGAGCTCGGAAGGGAAGGAGCGCCATTTGGAATTCAGACTTAAATGGATTGGTCTGCAGGCGTCACGTTGCATTTGCAGAGCCCCTGATGTACCCAAACAGTACAAACCCCCCACAAGTGACCCCATATTGGAAACTAGACCCCCCAAGGAACTTATTTAGATGTGTTGTGAGAACTTTGAACCCCCAAGTGTTTCACTACAGTTTATAACGCAGAGCCGTGAAAATAAAAATTATTTTTCTTTTTCACAAAAATGATTTTTTAGCCCCCAGTTTTGTATTTTCACAAGGGTATCAGGATAAATTGGACCCTAAACGTTGTTGTCCAATTTGTCCTGAGTACGCTGATACCCCCTATGTGGGGGGGAACCACTGTTTGGGCGCATGACAGAGCTCGGAAGGGAAGGAGCGCCATTTGGAATGCAGACTTAAATGGATTGGTCTGCAGGCGTCACGTTGCATTTGCAGAGCCCCTGATGTACCCAAATAGTACAAACCCCCCACAAGTGACCCCATATTGGAAACTAGACCTCCCAAGGAACTTATCTAGATGTGTTGTGAGAACTTTGAACCCCCAAGTGTTTCACTACAGTTTACAACGCAGAGCCGTGAAAATAAAACATATTTTTTTCCCACAAAAATGATTTTTAGCCCCCCAAATTTTTATTTTCCCAAGGATAACAAGAGAACTTGGACCCCAGAAGTTGTTGTTCAATTTGTCCCTAGTACGCTGATACCCCATATTTTGGGGTAAACCCCTTTTTGGACGCACGGGAGAGCTCGGAAGGGAAGGAGCACTGTTTTACTTTTTCAACGCAGAATTGGCTGGAATTGACATTGGACGCCATGTCGCGTTTGGAGAGCCCCTGATGTGCCTGAACAGTGGAAACTCCCCAATTCTACCTGAAACCCTACCCCTAACCGTTTACTGAACATTTTCTGACAGTCATAAGTGCCACGTATATAAGTGCCACGTATATAAGTGCCACGTATATAAGTGCCACGTATTTAAGTGCCACGTATTTAAGTGCCACGTATTTAAGTGCCACGTATTTAAGTGCCACGTATTTAAGTGCCACGATATTTCAGTGCCACAATATTTCAGTGCCACGTATTTCAGTGCCACGTATTTCAGTGCCACGTATTTCAGTGCCACGTATTTCAGGCACTGAAAAATACGTGGCACGTAAATACTTCAGTGCCACGATATTTCAGTGCCACGATATTTCAGTGCCACGTATTTCAGTGCCACGTATTTCAGGCACTGAAAAATACGTGGCACTTAAATATGTGGCACTTAAATACGTGGCACTTAAATACGTGGCACTTAAATACGTGGCACTTATATACGTGGCCACTGAAATATCGTGGCACTTATATACGTATATACGTATATAAACGTATATTTCAGTGCCACGTATTTCAGTGCCACGTATTTCAGGTTAGGGGTAGGGTTAGGGGTAGGGTTAGGGTTTTTTGTTTTTTTCTTGTTTTCTTGTGTTTTTCTATAAAAACGCATGCGTTTTACCGCGTTTACATGCATTTTTTCACACATGCGGTTTTTTTTAAAAACGCATGCAGATAAAAACGCAAGTGTGAAACCAGACTAAAAGACGCTTTTTATAGCAAAAAAGTTTTTGCGTCTCCACATTTTGAGACCTATAATTTTTCCACATTTTGGTCCACAGAGTCATGTGAGGTCTTGTTTTTTGCGGGACGAGTTGACGTTTTTATTGGTAACATTTTCGGACACGTGACCATTTTTTATCACTTTTTATTCCGATTTTTGTGAGGCAGAATAACCAAAAACCAGCTATTCATGAATTTCTTTTGGGAGAGGCGTTTATACCGTTCTGCGCTTGGTAAAATTGATAAAGCAGTTTTATTCGTCGGGTCAGTACGATTACAGCGATACCTCATTTATATCATTTTTTTATGTTTTGACGCTTTTATACGATAAAAACTATTTTATAGAAAAAATAATTATTTTGGCATCGCTTTATTCTGAGGACTATAACTTTTTTATTTTTTTGCTGATGATGCTGTATGGCGGCTCGTTTTTTGCGGGACAAGATGACGTTTTCAGTGGTAACATGGTTATTTATATCCGTCTTTTTGATCGCGTGTTATTCCACTTTTTGTTCGGCGGTATGGTAATAAAGCGTTGTTTTTTGCCTCGTTTTTTTTTTTTTCTTACGGTGTTTACTGAAGGGGTTAACTAGTGGGCCAGTTTTATAGGTTGGGTCGTTACGGACGCGGCGATACTAAATATGTGTACTTTTATTGTTTTTGTTTGTTTTTTTTAGATAAAGAAATGTATTTATGGGAATAATATTTTTTTTTTTATTATTATTTATTTAGGAATTATTATTTTTTTTTTTTACACATGTGGAAATTTTTTTTTTTACTTTTTTACTTTGTCCCAGGGGGGGACATCACAGATCGCAGATCTGATAGTGTGCACAGCACTCCATCAGATCCGCGATCATACTTTCATCGGAGCAGGCTGCAGCTTTCATCTGCAGCCTGCTCCGACCCGGAAGTGCTCCCTGCAGGACCCGGATACAGCCCCTCGGCCATTTTGGATCTGGGGCCTGCAGGGAGAAGACGTTCGGTACGAGGTGAGTACATCACCTTGTACCGATCGTCTCAGGGAAGCCCGCAGGGAGCCCCCTCCCTGCGCGATGCTTCCCTGTACCGCCGGTACACCGCGATCATGTTTGATCGCGGTGTGCCGGGGGTTAATGTGCCGGGGGCGGTCCGTGACCGCTCCTGGCACATAGTGCCGGATGTCAGCTGCGATATGCAGCCGACACCCGGCCGCGATCGGCCGCGCTCCCCCCGTGAGCGCGGCCGATCGCGTATGACGTACTATACCGTCACCGGGAATTAAGGCCCACCCCACCTCGACGGTATAGTACGTCATATGGGATTAAGGGGTTAAAGGGAATCTGTTAACAATTTTTTGCTACCTCATCTGAAAGCAGCCTGATGTAGGCAAAGAGAGGCTGAATCCAACGATGTATCACTTAGATTGCTGAGTGCAGCCATTTTCACACAATCACAGCTTTTAGATTTAGCAGTGAAGCAGAGCTAAGAAAGCTAACCCCGCCTACAAAAGCTCTCCGTATTCAAAATCTATAGACAGTGAGCTGCCTATCACAGATGGAGCTCACATGACAAGCTAGTCACAGCAATGATAAGTTCCTGGTGCTAAAATAATCATTGTAAGCAAACAAAACTTCAGAACTTAAGGCATTGCTGAAATCAGTGTTTTAACCCCTACATCATGTTGTCTTCAGATTACATAGCAAAACCCTGCTGACAGATTCCCTTTAAGTGCCGGTAATTATTTTTCTCAATGTAATGAAAAAATTCAGGAGTTGTCCAGGATTAGGAAAATGTGGCTGCTTTCTTTCATAAATGGCACAATTTCTTAGGCTACTTTCACACTTGCATCTTTTGGCGTCCGTCGCAATGCGTCGTTTTTGAAAAAAAAACGCATCCTGCAAATGTGCCCGCAGGATGCGTTTTTTACCCATAGACTTGTATTGCCGACGGATCGCGACATATGGCCATATGTCGCATCCGTCATGCACTGGATGCATTGTGTTTTGGCGGACCGTCGGCACGAAAAAACGTTTCGTACGTCGGGTCCTGCATTTCCTACCGCGCATGCGTGGCCGGAACTCCGCCCCCTCCTTTCCGGGACTTTAGAATGGGCAGCGGATGCATTGAAAAATTGCATCCGCTGCCCACGTTGTGCCGAATTTTCACAACGTCCGTCGGTACGTCGCGCCGACGCTTAGCGATGGCCGTGTACCCACGCAAGTGTGAAAGAAACCTTAGTGTAGGTTGTTCATACTATTGCAGTACAGCATTACTTTGACTGAATATGAATAGGCTTAGTTGCAAGTTGCGCCCCCATAGTCATTGGGGGCGCTTTTTATGAATTAAAGCAGCCAAGGTTTTTTTTTTAAATCTTGGACAACCTATGAATCCACCCTAAGTTTTCCAGAAATCTCAGAAAGGACTTCATTTTCTCACAGTATATATGCAGTGCATTTGTAAGACATGGTAGCAAAACCATCTTAGAAAAGATGTCGAACCAAGAGAAATGTAAGGAAGGATGGACCTGTTCTGTATGTGCACGACCCAGTCTTCCTATGTATTACATGAAAAATGTTTAGAATTGAGAGTCCTCAGTGGTTGATACCTTTTAATGGCTAACTGAAAAGATGGTAACAAATTGCAAGCTTTCTTTCGAGACTTCTAATTTGTTACCATCTTTTCAGTTAGCCATTAAAAGGTATCAACCACTGAGGACTCTCAATTCTAAATATTTTTATATCCACTGGCTAACACGGTACCAAGATATGTATCTTTCCTGTATGTATTACATGGTCATTCATTCATAGGAATGGCTGATCTGCTACAGCTGAAGGTGAAATTTATACCTGATTGATATTTCACCCATTTATAAGAACCGTTAGTTAAGTCTTGAGACTAGTGCTATAACAATTATTAAATATTCACTTTCTTTCAAAGTTATCATTAGTAAATAGCTCCATTTATTAATGATCTTGTCTTTCCCCTGAAAAATCACTGTTTTCCTTCTGTATGACTTTCTTCCTGCTGTCAAGTGTAATCCGTCTATAGCAGCAGAGACATTGAGACGGATTACAGGAGATGGGGGCAGGTCTTTGTCTCTCAACAGGAAGTGAGGGTGGGTCTTTGTCTCTCTAAAGGAAGTGGGGCAGGACTTTGTCTCTCAACAGGAAGTCAAGGTGGGTCTTTGTCTCTCTTCAGGACATGGGGTGGGTCTCTGTTTCTATAGGAAGTGGGAAGCAAGTGTGTCTTCTAAAGAAAGTGGTGGCAGGTCTTTGTGTCTCTACAGGAAATGGAAAGCGTGCCTGTTTCGCTACACAAAAATTGAAGGCAGGTCTTTGTCTCTACAGGAAGTGGGGGGTGGGTCTCTGTCTCTCTATAGGAAGGGAGCAGGCCTTTGTTTCTCTCAAGGAATTGGGGGCAGGATTTGTTTTTTTTTGGGAAGTGGGTGTAGATTTTTGTCTCTTTATGGAAAGTGGGGGCGGATCTCTGTCTCAACAGGAAATGGGTAGGCAAGATATGAATAGATTTTGTGCAAAAAGAAAAACAAAAAATATATAATAAAAAGGATAACCTTTATTGTTATATACAAAATGCAAGATAACATGCTTTTTTAAGTGTGGGAAACCAATAAATGGCACCATGGCACACAAAGTATTGCAGGAGGTAAATATGGAAACATTCAATGGCCCCAAAATTGACCTAAAGATAGAACAGAAAGTGACACATGCATGTATCAAATCTAGATACAGTGGCATGTAAAAGATTGGGCACACCTGGTCAAAATTACTGTTATTGTGAACAGTTAAGCAAGTTGAAGATGAATGATGTTCAGATCAGAGGACTGTGAGGGCCATTGTAAAACCTTCAGCTTGCACCTTTTGAGGTCATCTATTGTGGATTTTGACATGTGTTTAGGATCATTGTCCATTTGTAGAAGCCATCCTCTTTTCATCTTCAGCTTTTTTAAAGATGTGTTATGTTTGCATCAAGAATTTGTTGCAATTTCATTGAATCTATTCTGCTCTCTACTGGTGAAATGTTCCCTGTGCCATTGGCTGCAACATAACCCCAAAGTATGATTGATCCACACCCATGCTTAATGGTTGTCGAGATGTTCTTTTCCTGAAATTCTGTGCCTTTTTTTCTCCACACACACCTTTTTATCATTGTGGCCAAAGAGTTCTATTTTAACCTCATTGACCCACAAGATTTGCTTCCAACATGCATCAGGCTGGTTTAGATGTTCTTATGATTATGTCTAATGCTGAATTTTATGGTGATTACACAGGAGAGGTTTTCTTCTGATGACTCTTCCATTATGGCCATATTTGTACAGGTGTCTCTGAAAAAAAGAACAATGTACCACAAATTCAGAGTCTGCTACATCTTTCTGAAGTACTTTTGCAGTCAAGCAGGGGTTTTGCCTCTCTAGCAATTCTACAAGCAGCTCTCACTGAATTTGTCTCTTGGTCTTCCAGACCTTTTATTAACCTCCACTTTTCCTGTTAACTGTCAATTTTTAATTACATTTCGAACTGAGGAAAAAGCAACTTGAAAACATTTTGCTATCCACTTATAGCTTTCTCCTCCTTTGTGGATGTCCACCATTTACACTTTCAGAGTGCCGGGCAACTGCTTAGAAGAACCCAAGGCTGCTGTTTTTGGCACAAAGTTAGAGGAGGCTAGGTTTTTATAGCGCTCAGAAATTTGCATTACCTCTTATGCAGGTGTTTAACAGAAAAATATATTATTTAAGAATTAAGTCATTTTCTGATAACTGAAGCCTGTTTTTTCATTATTTGAAAATTAGGAGTCACAGTTTTAGCAAATGTTTTCAAATAAATCCATTGGCAGTGGATGCTACATCTGTATGCTGCATGACGTATTACTCAAGTTAACTACATAAAATTATGTATTTTTCCCACTAATTTTAGGATTTAACTTTTGTAGCCGATGAATGCAAAAATATCCAATTTTCTCTTCCAGATAGATGACAGTGGAACAGTAAACCCATGATGAGTTACATGGAGAAATTTTCAAAATGAAAGTCAAGATATTTGATGTTAATTAGTTCTATAAAGAATTGTAAGAGAATTGTAGAGTGTCATATTTACGCCGGTCTATTCACAGTTTTAATCAGTACATGTCAGCAGTGGGAGAGCGGCTTGCAGCTGTAGTTTGATATTGAGGAGGGAGCGTGCAGCTGTTGGTTTGTACGACTAATGGTGATTAATTCCTATTATGTGTCGGAGATCATGCAACCAGTCCAGACTCTACAGCGCTGCCAAACATTGTCCACATCCCTCAATATGCAATTAAGTTGTTTCTGTGCAGTGCTTAACTTATCTTTTCAAGTCCCACACTGGGAATTATTTTATATCATATAGTTGAATGGTGTTTTTATACAGTAATCAGGAACATACAATACTTTCACAGATATCATTAACCCACTCAAGAGTTTCCTGTCTTGGCTAAATGTTTAAGAATATAAAATAAAGTTTGCACAAGAATAATCTAATGATGACAGATCCTATGAATAAATGGAGTACCGCATCCTGCCCAAGTGAGGCGCTACTCATAAAACAAAAAGTTGACAGTTTTAAAGCCAAAGAAAACTATCATGTGAATGGGGATGAGCTGCAAAACCATTCTAACTTTAGGATACGTCCACGTGGGACACACTTGAATTATATGCTTTGGATTTTTTTTTCAGCAAAATCCAAAGTGGCAATATTTGCAAAGGGTGAAATCTGGAAATGAAAATCCACACTTTTCGCACAGTAAAGGGATGAGAGTACAAATAATCTCATCTACAGTGCTATTACTGTAATATGCTCTGGAATTTATGCCAACAAATTTGTGACTGAAAATGTGCACCATATTTGTCTGGTATGATGAGAGTTAACTCCAATGTCACAATTTTCTCATGTTACACCTAAAGGTTCAGGGAACTGATACCCTTTATGCTTGTCTTTTCACCACTTTGATTTTCATAAGTAAAAAATATATATTTGGCTCCCTGGCTACCTAAAACCACTTTTTGATGAATGAAAGGAATCTATGAGTGGCATTAAAGTGAAATCATCATCAGAAAATTACCGTTTTTTGCATTAAATGTACAGTGCTGGGCAAAAGTTTTAGGCAGGTGTAGAAAAAATGCTGCACAGTAAGGATGCATTAAAAATAGATGTGTTAAAGGGAACCTGTCACCCCATTTTTTGAAGATGAGCTAAAAATAGCGTTAAATAGGGGCAGAGCTGGGCGTTACATTAGTGTCTTTGTGTGCCTTTATTACCCACCTATGCTGCTGAAATACCTTTGTAAAGTCGCCGTTTTCTGCTGTCACTCACGCTGGTCTGGTCCTATGGGCGTGGTGACAGCGCTGTTTCTCCCCCAGATCAGGCTCATCATTACGTTGGTGGCGTAGTGGTGTGCGCATGTCCAACAGAGAATATCCACTGCCCAGGAGATGAAAAAGAGCGCGATCTGCGCTATTCAGCCGTTTACCGGTGGGCGCGGCCATCTTTCCTGTGGCCGCGCGTGCGCAGATGGAGCGCTCTGCTGCCCGGGGCTTCAGGAAAATGGCTGCGGGATTCCGCGCGTGCGCAGATGGAGATCGCGGCGGCCATTTTCCTGAAGCCCCGGGCAGCAGAGCGCTCCACCTGCGCACGCGCGGCCACAGAAAGATGGCCGCGCCCACCGGTAAACGGCTGAATAGCGCAGATCGCGCTCTTTTTCATCTCCTGGGCAGTGGATATTCTCTGTTGGACATGCGCACACCACTATGCCACCAACGTAATGATGAGCCTGATCTGGGGGAGAAACAGCGCTGTCACCACGCCCATAGGACCAGACCAGCGTGAGTGACAGCAGAAAACGGCGACTTTACAAAGGTATTTCAGCAGCATAGGTGGGTAATAAAGGCACACAAAGACACTAATGTAACGCCCAGCTCTTCCCCTATTTAACGCATTTTTTAGCTCATCTTCAAAAAACGGGGTGACAGGTTCCCTTTAATGGTTTATCAATTAACAAAGGACAAAGTGAATGAACAAAAGAGAATTCTAAATCAAATCAATATGTAGTGTAACCACCCTCTGCATTCATCAATTCTTCTAGGAACACTTGCACACAGTTTTTGAAGGAATTCACCATGGACGTTTTTCTAAATATGGTATGGTATGGATGGTATTTCGTGATGGATAAGTGTCTGCCTGTTTCTCAACATTGAGTACAGCATTAATCTTGAACAAATCCCCAACTCCATTTACTGAAATGTGGTCTTAAAGGACCCTCCACCACTGTTCCTGCAGACACACATTATTGTGCCGCTAGCTGGTCCTTTATGAACAAACTGCATTCTTACAGTCAAAGAATTCACATTTTGACTCATCAGTCAAACTGTACCTGTTTCCATATTGAAGGTCTGTTTTTAGTCCGAAATTCTTCCCTGAAGACCACTTCTGGCAAAACTTCTCAAAACAGGAGATGGATGTGGCTGGGTTCCCCTAGTTCCTGACAGTACTGAGCTGATGGCACTGTAGTACATTTTACGATTTCAAAGGGAAGTAAGCATGATCTGTCTGTCATCTGCTGCACTAAATTTCTTTGGTCAAATACTACCTCTACGGCATGGGCGGACATATTATCGGTGCATCCTTTGCAAAAGCACAAAAGCCCAAGAGGTCAAGGGGCCCACTCCCACCTCCAAGGTAGTAAACCTCTTCTGTTCCAGACATATAAACGGGTGCATTATTAGACTGCAAAGGGTCCATATAATCTTTATGCACAGGAACCCTTTTCTCTCTATGTCTAACTCTGGTCTATAGTCCTCAACATTTCCCATTACTTGGTATTTCTTAAAAAGAGCTTGAATCGCACATCTTGAAATCCCAGTCTTCTTTGAAATCTTTGCCTGGGAGAGAACGTGTGTCTTGTTGCTGTGCTCAGTCTTACCATGGTGTCTGACCTGTGGCATGAAACTGTCTTCCACAACCTTACTGTTGTAACAGAGTTTGGCTGTTCCTGACCCTGATTTTAGCGTCAACATCGTTTCTGTTTTGGTTAATGAATGTGTTTTGACAAGAGATGGGTGAACCCGAACATTAAAGTTCGGGGTTCGTACATAATACCTACTGTTCAGGCTTGGACAGCGTCTATAAAATACCTCTCTATTACTAACCCTACAGTCATATTGTAAATAAACACACAGCCAGAATAAAGTTCTATATTTGAAGTAAAAATACACACCATTTTACTTTTTTATTTAAAAATAAAAAACAAAGTTATACACGCCTAATACCCATTCTATTGAAGCCCTTGTCTCCTATAAAAAAAAAACAAAAATAAAAAACAACCATATCCCATATCCCTTATTAACCTGGACAGTGAAAAAATGCGACCATCCAGGTTGAAAACAATGGGAGAATGAGCTCCTGTGAGTGCAGCATCAATGACTAGCGGTGACATCATCAAGGTTACCACAGGTCACTGAGGCTGCACTCACACTCGCTGTTTTCCGAGCCAATGAACTGCGATGACCTCAGTGAGATCACCTCTAGCACCGTGAGAAAAAGTCTCATGTTGCAGCGCTGAACCCAGCAAGTTCACCACAGTTCACCATGAGGGATATGGTTGTTTTTTTTGTTTTGTTTTTTAACAGGAGACCAGGGCTTCAATGGGATTGGCATTAGGTATTATTGTTGTTTATTATATTCTGTTTTTGACAGGGGATGAGGGCTTCAATGGAATCAGCATAAGTGAGTATAATTTTGTTTTTTATTTTTAAACAAAAAAGTAAAATGGTGTGAATTTTTATTTTGAAAAAGGACTTTATTCTGGCTGTGTCATGGGTTTACCGCAAGAGAGAGGAGCCAGAAAGGTCCGCAGCGTATGATTTCTCCTACTCCTACAGTGGTTAGAAGCACTTCACCTTTATATCAAATGGTGTAAGTTTCTTTTAGCAGTGCAGAGGTCAATCTGCTCGTTTGAGAGTTCCTGGAAGCATTTCAGTGTTAAGGCTCTCAGCTGTGCCCTGCTAGCCAATCCCATCTCCTATATAAACTGGGCCCTGGCAAGCACTCATTGCTGTTGTTGTTAGCTGTTATTGGAGAAGGCATTTGGCGGATTTATCGGTGACTGTTTTGAGTGTATGATAATTCCCTTTCACCTCCTACTTTGGTTTTTCTCCATCCTCTACTTCCCAGTGTTTGTCACTGTTGTTTATGTGTGTATAGCTGTATGACTGGTATTTTAATTTATCAATGTTCGGAATATCTTGTTAATCTGGTTGGAGTATTATGGTACACTACTACTCCCATTTTCCCTGGGTGGGGGAAGGGTACAGACTGAGAGCAGATTCAGGAGCTAAAGCAAGGTACGTGGCCCCAGCATCTTCACCACCAGAAGTAATTCTGGGAACAGGGCAAGCTAGGGCACCCCTAGCAGTAGGGACAAGGAAAGAGCCCCTGGTCCCAGGACACCCGACAACATAGTCATGACATGCTGTGTGTTTATTTACAATATGACTATGTGTGTAGTAATGGAGAGGCATCTTATAGACACCTCTCCATTACTAATCTACAGGCTTGATGTCACCTGACAATACAAAGGTGACATCAACCAGACAAATATTAACCGCAATTGCACCGCCAAATGGTAAGAGCCGAGAAAAGTGCCTGAATTGGCATAGATGCACCTTTTATGGGGTAGCTGCAGGCTGCTATCTTAAGGCTGGGGGAAGTTAATATCATGGCCCCTTCCCAGCCTGAGAATACCAGCCTCCAGCTGTCTGCTTTACCTTAGCTGGTTGTCAAAAATGGGGGGACCCCAAGTCGTTATTTTAAAATTATTTATTTAAATAATTAAAAAAAATGATGTGGAGACTCCTCTATTCTTGATAGCCAACCATGATAAACCTGACACATGAGGGTTGCAACTACAGCTGTCAGTTTTGCCATGCTGATTATCAAAAATAGAGGGGAACACACGCCATTTTTATTTATTTATTTATATATAGTGCAGGCACCAACTGATGAATACTCCCATCAGCCACCACCTGCTCTCGCTGTTATCAGTGACAGCTGGCATAGGCTGATGGGAATAGTACTCCCATTAGCTGACACCGGTGACCAGAGGTAAACTTTGTAGCTCTGGTCACAGCTGTTGAATCACACAGTCATCTGACAGCGTGGAAACTGCAGATCTCTGACCGATAGTAATAATCTTACCGCCGATCAGAGCCAGTGCTTGCTTCGCTGTCATGCAGATGACCGCGTGGAAAACAATGGGTGTTTGGGCCCCGAACCAAACTTTTTTTTAACTGTTCGGCCAAACCCGTAAGACCCAAACATCCAGGGGTTCGCCCATCACTAGTTTTAACCTACATATGAAAATGATGATCATAATCACCTATTTAGTATAAATGGTTACTCATACACTTGACTATACTTCTACAATTACCTGACTTTCTGAATTGATGCTTTGATGCTGTTTTGAAGGCAAAAGGAAGACACACAAAATATTAGTTTGATTTTGATTTCTTAATTGTTCACTCATTTAAAATTTTGTTAACTGATAGAAATAAACCATTAACATTCAACATTCCAAATTTGCATAACATTATCTGTATTAAAGTGGTTGTCCACTAGTAGGACAACCCTTTCTCATTCCTCATGCTTTGCCCCGATAAAATAAAAAAGCCAATGCCAGCCCTGTTCCTTTGGTATTGGCACTCACAGTACCGGGGTTCTCGCATGGTACTGTGACACATGGTGCCTGGCACTCAATCAGCACTGGCATCACTGTCCCCACGTTAGTACAAATTGTACATGAAGAGGAAGTCAGAGCTGCAGCCCTGAATTTCTCTTCATATTAAATTTTTTCTAAAGGCGGCGACTGTGACGCCAGCGCTGATTGGAGGTCAGGCACCACGTGTCATACAACTGCATAAGCGCCCCGGCACCGCGAGTGCCAAAACAGCAGGAACAGCGCTATGGCAATGGCCATACAAGAGGTAGTATGAAAGAAGAAAAAAACCACAGCAGAGAATGAGGGATCCACTAGCAGCAGCAGAAGCCCCAGCACCAGTAGTTCTAACAACCGTAAGCCACAATTGACCCCCTTTGCCTCCCAGCAAGCTTGTTGATGAGGAGGAAGCGTCATAGTCACAGCAGGTTGATGTTATCTCTAAAAGCGACACCATCATGGCACTATATAGTTTTAGTCCTCTTTTTCTCAGAAGAGGCAATTTGCATATTATATTTCCCAGAGGAGCATTGTACGGCGAATAAGCCTCCTTACCTTGACAAGCCAGAGATGCTATGTCACTCTCCATAAGGAGAAACGTTACCCCTTATACCCCAGTCCAGAGCCTCTCACCTAGCCAAATTAGTTCTCATGCTTCGCACTGACGAGGGCCAACAGCCCAAAACACCGTGTCTGCGAATTGAGATACTGATTTGGTTTTTATCCTAAGTCATATTGCACGACTCGTTAAAGGGTTGATTGTGACTTGTAGGATCGCTACTTCTGACAGGTGGCGCTATAGAGTTTCAGTCCTCTTTTTCTCAGAAGAGTCAATTTGCATATTATATTTCCCAGAGGAGCATTGCACGGCGAATAAGCCTCCTTACCTTGACAAGCCAGAGCTGTTATGTCACTCTCCACAAGGAGAAACGTTACCCCTTAGACCATCAGTTTGAGTCAGTGTTCCACATAGTACACCTCAATATATATATATATATATATATATATATATATATATATATATATATATATACACTGATCAAAAAAATAAAGGGAACACTTAAACAACAGAATATAACTTCAAATGAATCAAACTGTCCACTTAGGAAGCAACACTGTTTGACAATCAGTTTCACACACTGTTGTGCAAATGGAATAGACAACAAATGGAAATTATTGGCAATTATCAAGACACACTCAATAAAGAAGTGGTTCTGCAGGTGGGGACCACAGACCACATCTCGGTACCAATGCTTTCTGGCTGATGTTTTGGTAACTTTTGAAAGTTGATTGTGCTTTAACACTCATGGTAGCATGAGACGGACTCTACAATTCACACAAGTGGCTCAGGTAGTACAGCTCATCCAGGATGGCACATCAATGCGAGTTGTGGCAGAAAGGTTTGCTGTGTCTGTCAGTGTAGTGTCCAGAGGCTGGAGGTGCTACCAGGAGACAGGCCAGTACACCAGGAGACGTGGAGGGGGCCGTAGGAGGGCAACAACCCAGCAGCAGGACAGCTACCGAAGCCTTTGTGCAAGGAGGAACAGAAGGAGCACTGCCAGAACCCTGCAAAATGACCTCCAGCAGGCCACAAATGTGCATGTGTATGCATAAACGGTTAGAAACCGACTCCATGAGCATGGTCTGAGTGGCCGACGTCCACAGATGGGGGTTGTGCTCACAGCCCATCACCATGCAGGATGCTTGGCATTTGCCACAGAACACCAGGATTGGCAAATTTGCCACTGGCGCCCTGTGCTCTTCACAGATGAAAGCAGGTTCACACAGAGCACATGTGACAGAGTCTGGAGATGCCGAGGAGAGCGATCTACTGCCTGCAACATCCTTCAGCATGACCAGTTTGGCAGTGGGTCAGTAATGGTGTGGGGGTGACATTTCTTTGGAGGGCCGCACAGCCCTCCATGTGCTCGCCAGAGGTAGCCTGACTCCCATTAGGTACCAAGATGAGATCTTCAGACCCCTTGTGAGATCATATGCTGGTGCGGTTGGCCCTGGGTTCCTCCTAATGCAGGACAATGCCAGACCTCATGTGGTTGGAGTGTGTCAGCAGTTCCTGCAAGATGAAGGCATTGAAGCTATGGACTTTCCCGCCCGTTCCCCAGACCTGAATCCGATTGAACACATCTGGGACATCATGTCTCGCACCATCCACCAATGTCACGTTGCACCACAGACTGTCCAGGAGTTGGCAGATGCTTTAGTCCAGGTATGGGAGGAGATCACTCAGGAGACCATCCACCGCCTCATGCCCAGGCATTGTACAGAGGTCAAACAGGCTTGTGGAGGCCACACACACTACTGAGCATCATTTCCTTGTCTTGAGGCATTTCCATTGAAGTTGGATCAGCCTGTAACTTCATTTTCCACTTTGATTTTGAGCATCATTCCAACTCCAGACCTCCGTGGGATATTAGTTGTGATTTACGTTGATATTTTTTAGGTTTTATTGCTCTCAACACATTCCACTATGTAATGAATAAGAATTACAACTGGAATATTGCATTCAGTGATATCTAGGATGTGGGATTTTAGTGGTCCCTTTATTTTTTCTGAGCAGTGTAACTATATATATATATATATATATATATATATATACTTATACATAGAAAGTGCTACATATATATTACATTTGTACATAGTACTACATATACCCAACTGTATTGAGGAAAAGTGACCTTGTGTAGCCCCCACTCATTGACAGGTACTGTTTATGCATAGTGACACTTTTATGTGCTGTGAAATGAAAAGAGATGGCTGCAGACATGTTATGTATCCAGCCACCACATTGACTTCTACATCTATTCAGCAGATGAAGTGGTTGCTCAATTAATTATCACATCTGCCCCCCAAACACCTTTGTTTGCGAAAGTGAAATGTAGTGAACACAGAGGTCCTTCAACCTCTTTGCTTTCCTAGTTCGGTCTCTTTAGGTAAATATTAGTATTGGTCTCTCTCATTATATGGAATGCTTACCTTTCCTTAAGAATTATTTTGTGAATAAATAGCAGTGAAATGAGTTTACACAGGCAGGACAAGCACTACAGTGTTTTCCCTTGTGGTAGTATATTGTATATACTCCTAATGCTTAATATTGCAGCCATAACAGCTGAATAACTAGTGTGCCTTCGTACATTTAAAGCCCAACACACAGGCTCTCCATGCATCTGCTGTGACAGTGAAACAGCGGCGACACATGCAGCTGCGGCGCCGATCAGCTGGCGCGCTCCATGTATCCGGGATCCCTTTGCATCTTATTTGGCAAGCGCTATAGCTTGCTGAATAAGCAGGAACCCGATCAAATTCGCTCAACTCCAATTATAACTTGAAAAGCAGTTGGATTTTCATTCTTCTGATACACACCTCCAATATCCCTGTGCATACAGGCTACAAAATACCATTTATGCCACCTGAAGCCACCAGTAGAGGGAGCTTGGGAGCTTACTGCATACTGTGCAGCTATTAAGCCTATAATAAAACAGTATGCAGGAGGCTCATAAGCTCCCTCTAGTGGTAGTTATAGACAGTTGTTTGTTTGCTTTTTTTGCAATTCAACTACTGTATATATTTATGCTGATGATTTGGTGCTTTTATTCCAAAAAAAATGTGGTTGTGACCACTTAAAAGACATAATATATTAAGAAACTTATTAGTTCAGCATTGTGAATCTATAAACCACACAATGATAGGCATTTGCTTTTCTTATCTAGTGTCCCAGTATATAATAGTGTGTTCAAGCACAATTCCTTATTTCGGGAAGGCCATAAGTAGATGCACAAGAAACACTTTTCTGTATGTTCTTTTTCCCTGCAACACCCCTGCATGATAGCCAGTGCTAAATCAAAAGACTACTATGGAATTCTGTAGTTTGAGCCCGGAGATGCTGCTGTTATTGAAACATGCCTTAGGGGCATCTTACAGTGTCACATATAGTATACATTGAATTTTACATTGAAGATTTGGATGATTCTGTTTGTTAGCGAAAACTGAGGATACACTGTCTATCTATCTATCTATCTATCTATCTATCTATCTATCTATCTATCTATCTATCTATCTAATGCCAAATGATATGCTTGGCGTAAAGGCAACACAGCTCATCACCCTGAACACACCATCCTCACTGTCAAACATGGTGGTGACAGCATCATGGTTTGGGCCTGCTTTTCTTCAGCAGGGACAGGGAAGATGGTTAAAATTGATGCGAAGATGGATGGAGCCAAATACAGGACCATTCTTGAAGAAAACCTGTTGGAGTTTGCAAAAGACCTGAGACTGGGACGGAGATTTGTCTTCCAACAAGACAATTATCCCAAACATGAAGCAAAATCTACAATGGAATGGTTCACAAATAAACGTATCCAGGTGTTAGAATGGCCAAGTCAAAGTCCAGACCTCAATCCAATCGAGAATCTGTGGAAAGAGCTGAAAACTGCTGTTCACAAACGATCTCCATCAAACCTCACTGAGCTCGAGCTGTTTGCCAAGGAAGAATGGGCAAGAATTTCAGTCTCCCGATGTACAAAACTGATAGAGACATACCCCAAGGGATGCAGCAAAAGGTGGCGCAACAAAGTATTAAGTTATAGGGGGCCGAATAATATTGCACGCCCCACTTTTCAGTTTTTTAATTTCCACAAAAATTTTAAATAACCAATAAATTTCATTCAACTTCATAATTGTTTTTCACTTGTTGTTGATTCTTCACCAAAAATAATTTACATTTGGTATCTTTATGTTTGAAGCATGATATGTGGGAAAAGGTTGAAAAGTTCCAGGGGGCCGAATACGTTCGCAAGGCACTGTATATATATATATATATATATATACAGTATACACTCACCGGCCACTTTATTAGGTACACCATGCTAGTAACGGGTTGGACCCCCTTTTGCCTTCAGAACTGCCTCAATTCTTCGTGGCATAGATTCAACAAGGTGCTGGAAGCATTCCTCAGAGATTTTGGTCCATATTGACATGATGGCATCACACAGTTGCCGCAGATTTGTCGGCTGCACATCCCAAAGATGCTCCATACAAGGCAGGATGGATCCATGCTTTCATGTTGTTTACGCCAAATTCTGACCCTACCATCCGAATGTCGCAGCAGAAATCGAGACTCATCAGACCAAGCAACGTTTTTCCAATCTTCTACTGTCCAATTTCGATGAGCTTGTACAAATTGTAGCCTCAGTTTCCTGTTCTTAGCTGAAAGGAGTGGTACCCGGTGTGGTCTTCTGCTGCTGTAGCCCATCTGCCTCAAAGTTCGACGCACTGTGCGTTCAGAGATGCTCTTAGGCCTACCTTGGTTGTAACGGGTGGCGATTTGAGTCACTGTTGCCTTTCTATCAGCTCGAACCAGTCTGCCCATTCTCCTCTGACCTCTGGCATCAACAAGGCATTTCCGCCCACAGAACTGCCGCTCACTGGATTTTTTTTCTTTTTCGGACCATTCTCTGTAAACCCTAGAGATGGTTGTGCGTGAAAATCCCAGAAGATCAGCAGTTTCTGAAATACTCAGACCAGCCCTTCTGGCACCAACAACCATGCCACGTTCAAAGGCACTCAAATCACCTTTCTTCCCCATACTGATGCTCGGTTTGAACTGCAGGAGATTGTCTTGACCATGTCTACATGCCTAAATGCACTGAGTTGCCGCCATGTGATTGGCTGATTAGAAATTAAGCGTTAACAAGAAGTTGGACAGGTGTACCTAATAAAGCGGCCAGTGAGTGTATATATATATGTATATATATATATATATATATATATATATATATATATATATATATATATATATATATACACACACACATATATATAATTTGTAAGAGTAGAGAATCTTTCATTGATCACACAGATGGTGTAAAAAAAAATCGGCGATTTGAAAAAATAAAATCGTGTTGGCCCAAAAACATTAAGTGGATGCACAAAATGTGTATTTTCCGTTCTCTGCAAGCAATGTGAGAAACCAAATTAAAGCGCTTATACAGGCTCGGACCATTTTACCTAATAACAACAGATGCTCGGACTGGTGGCATTTTGAGAAGTGCTCTGTATGCTGCTGATTATTAAACGACAGATCATTTGGCAACCAGACGCGTCGAAACATTAAAGTCCTCAGCGCTACATCAATGGTCACTGCAAGCAAGAAAATTGTCTCTCCTGTTTACATAACTGCAATCAATGGGACTGAAACCTGCATCCTATCTATAAATATTACATATTCATTTTTTTTCTTATTTTTTCGTTTTCTCTTTTTTTTAAATTCTGCCTCATTGTGTGCAATTCCCGACATCGTGCGGAATAAGGAATGTTTGTATGGAAACAATGCATCTTTTATGGAAAGGCTCTAAATGTAAATATTAAGGGCGCACTGTTGGTTTATTGTAATCTTCCTCTACTGTGACAGACTGTCGTCCGCATGGGGGGTCATTTTCACTGCTACATTAGCCCATATGGCACCAGCTAAATTGTATCTAAGCTATGGGCTAATTATGGATGAGTTAATAAAACCAAACAATGTCAGTCTGGTTATTTTCTCTGGTCTTTAGTTGACCCCTATGGTGACTCGCACCTGTGCTTCTGTGCTATATTTCCTGAAAGTTTTACTGAATTTTCTTTTTTTTTTTTTTTACATATTAGAATTTGTTATATTTTTTCTATTGTCATGCTATATTATATACCGATCCTATATCTCAGGGCTTCATATAAGCAAAACAATTGAGGGTAAGCTGTCATTTAAAACAAAAGTCAATTAAGGCCATAATTTTCGTTTCTGTCACTTGCATTTTTTTATTTATTTTTTTCATGAATCAATAGTACATGTAAAAATAAGAAACTTTCTAATATATCTTATCAGAGAAATCTGCTTCTTTCGGATCTTGGATTGATCAATTTGTTCTCAATTCTCAGGTAAAAAGTGTCTTTAGTAAATACAGATTTTCCCATAGCTGAGATAGGAGATGACAGTTGGTGCTCATAAAGTTCTATGGAACTTGCAGTTGTCTGTGTCCGCCTCTAGCTCCTCCCCTCTCCATAGAATATTAACAGCACCAACTGTCATCTCCCATCTCAGTAATGGGAAAATCTGTCTTCACTGAATGCAAATTTTACTCATGATTTGAGAGAGAAAGATCAATCCAGGAGGAAAAAGAAGCAGATATATTTATTTATTTTCATATGTACTATTAATTTATTAAATAAAAAAAAGCATAATAATGATTACGCTTTAAAATCTTTGTGTTGTAGTTGTGTAAACAAAATTATAAAGCTGTAACAGATGAGGAATACGTGTCTGTTATTTCATTTATACATTTATTGTTTTTGGCATTTTTATTATTATGATCTGCATCGCAAATCGACAAAGAAATTGTACAATATCTGTATTATAGGTGAAATGATACTAAATGATTTGTAAAAATTCAACTAGGTATCTTGTAAGCATTATTGTCTTCCTGGCAGTAAAACATTAAAGATAATAGTAAAAAAAAATTCAATTTTCTTTTCTTTTTTTTTTATAAAGGTTTTCCTATTGACAGACCATAAAAAAGTAAAGCCTCTTCCGCACATAGTGTGTTAGGGCTAGCGGAACGCACCAAATAATTAGAGGGATGGCATAAGGTGCGTTCGCAGCCCGGGGTCCACCGTGCAGAGATGAAACCTGCTACTGAGTAATGACGGACTATATAGCGGTACAATGAGCATACACACACGGGTTAGCTTCACCCTGTGTGAAGGAAGAGATCCCTGTTGCGTCCCAGGGCCGCGGTACCGCAAAAAGAGCGTAAGCAAGGAATCACAGAACTCTATCCCAGGACACAGGATTAGAGTTCGTGTAGACCTCTTGCGCTGGACACCACAATTGGGGTAACAGAATAACTGAGAAAGTAACTTAATTGCACAAGAGTGCGTACTGTGCCATTCTGGTGGACGCCACTAACCACCCAGACTTGGGTAAGGAAAGAACTCTAATAGCGCACGGGGCCACACTGGTGCTCACAGCAATTTAGACGCTGTTTTGTGTGTTATTGTGCTGATAGCTCAGCCGGGTGCAGGGCCGGTTTTAGACAAAGTGAGGCCCTAGGCAAAAATTTAAAGTGGGGCCCCAAATGCTCACATTGTAAAATCACACAAACATTTAAGTGACATTACATGAGCAGCATGCGGATACAGTTGGTGGAGGGGCCTGGAGCCAGTGCTCACACTGTGGCCCCCATATTTAGGGACCTTATATCGGCCAACAGGTCTGCCACTGTTAGCTGTATGCAGGGGCGTTCCTAGGGTCAGAAAAGATTGGGGGCCCAAGCCCCAAGACAAAGAGTTGCCCCCAACCCCCTCTTAATTTTTTTTAACATCACAGACAATACAGTGATAACTCTCTGAATACAGATAATGTGGTAGATGTCACCTGCAGTCCTATGTAACACCACAGATAGACATAGCGTTTCAGAGTAAGACTATGTTCACATGCAGCATTTTTTTCAGTAGCCAAAACCTTTTTTATTAATAGTAAAAAGTTGCGTTCATAACCCCTGTTTTTCAGCTTGTTTTGTGGTGTTCTTCACACTTTTTTCAGCTTTTTTTTTTGGAGTGAGGATGTTTGCTTTGTCTACAGTATGTTTAAGGCCACATTCATACGATCAGTATTTGGTCAGTATTTCACATCAGTATGTGTAAGCCAAAACCAGGAGGGTGATAAATACCGAAGTGGTGATGTGTTTCTCCGGCTATGTGCATACACAGCGGATTTTGCTGCGGATCTGCAGCAGTTTTCCATGCGTTGTACAGCACCATGTAAACCTATGGAAAACAAAATCCGCCGTACACATGCTGCGGAAAATACCGTGCTGAAACGCTGCGTTGTATTTTCTGCAGCATGTCAATTCTTTGTGCAGATTCCGCAGCGTTTTACACCTGCTCCATAATAGGAATCCACAGGGGTAAAAACACTGTTGAAAAACGCACAATAAAACGCGGTAATTCTGCCGTAAATCTGCAGGTAAAGCGCAGGGGGTTTTACCTGCAGATTTTTAGGAATCTGTGTGGAAATATCCGCAGCAGATTCCGCAACGTGTGCACATAGTCTCATTGTTCCACTGCTGTTTCTGCATTACTTAGGCCAGCGTCACACTGGCGAGTTTTACGGACGTATGAGCGCAGAAAATACACCCGTAAAATACGCATAACACACGGCCCAATGATTCCCTATGTCCCAGCTCCTATCAGCCGTATTTTACTGATCCGTATTATACGGTCTTGTACTGCCGTACAAAATCGCAGCATGCTGCGTTTGTCACCGTATTGCGCAAAAAAATCGCCAATGAAAGTCTATGGGGGCGAGAAAAATACGGATTACACACAGACCAGCAGTGTGACTTGCGAGAAATACGCAGCAGTGTTCTATAAAAAAGCCGGTAATTCAATTGCCGGGTTTTCATTTCTCCTTCCCAAACCCGACAGGATATGAGACATGGTTTACATACAGTAAACCATCTCATATCCCTTTTTTTTTGCATATTCCACACTACTAATGTTAGTAGTGTGTATGTGCAAAATTTGGGCACTGTAGCTTGTAAAATAAAGGGTTAAATCACGGAACAAATTGGCGTGGGCTCCCGCGCAATTTTCTCCGCCAGAATGGTAAAGCCAGTGACTGAGGGCAGATATTAATAGCCAGGAGAGGGTCCATGGTTATTGGCCCCCCCGGCTACAAACATCTGCCCCCAGCCACCCCAGAAGAGGCACATCTGGAAGAATGGAAAGCAGGGTGATCTGTAGTTACCTTGTGTTGCGGTGAGGAGCCCTCTGCTGGATGTCCTCATGAACTGGAGCCTTGGAAAAGTTCCCACGCTCGAGTTCATATGAGGACATCCAGCAGAGGGCGCATCACCGCGACTCAAGGTAACTACAGGTCACCCTGCTTTCCATTCAGTACCCGGGGTTTTACAGGCAGGAGCGAGTGCATTAGCACAGCTCCTGGCTGTAAAATGATTTAACCCCTTCAGATGGATTTACATCGTGGGACATAACGACGGAAGGTATGGAATATTGTTGTTTGTTTTTTAACTTTGTTTCAGGACGATGGTCTTCAGATGGATTAAGAGTCTAATAAAATATTACAACACCATGTGTCTTTATTTCATTAAAATACTTTGTAATAATGTGTGTGTGTTTTATTAACCATTTAGTACTATTGGAATAATAATGGATAGGTGTCATAATTGACGCCTCTCCATTATTAATCTGGCTTAATATCACCTTACAATAGCAAGGTGACATTAACCCTTCATTACCCCATATCCCACCGCTACACGGGAGTGGGAAGAGAGTGGCCAAGTGCCAGAATAGGCGCATCTTCAAGATGTGCCTCTTCTGGGGTGGCTGGGGGCAGATGTTTGTAGCCAGGGGGGGCCAATAACCATGGACCCTCTCTAGGCTATTAATATCTGCTCTCAGTCACTGGCTTTACCACTATGACGGAGAAAATTGCGCGGGAGCCCACGCCAATTTTGTCCGCCATTTAACCCTTTATTTTAGCAGCTACAGCGGCCAAATTTTGCACATACACACTACTAACATTAGTAATGTGGAATATGCAAAAAAAAAGGGATATGAGATGGTTTACTGTATGTAAACCATGTCTCATATCATGTCGGGTTTGTGAAGGAGAAATGAAAAGCCGGCAATTGTATTACTGGCTTTTCTGCTATATCGCACTGAAGTAAATATATATATATATATATACGGTATGTGTCTCAATGACACACACATATATATATACTGTATATATGTTTTAACGAACATTTGAGGCCAAAAAGCCATTAGATGTCGGTTTTGCCAGCCTGCGAGAAAATCTCGCAGTACGGATGCCATACGGATTACATACAGAGGATGACATGCGCAAAATACGCTGCCACACTCTGCCTACGGATGACATACGGATCACTATTTTGGGAACATTTCTGCGTATTACGGCCGTAAAAAACGGACCGTATTTACATACGCTGAGTGTGACGCCGGCCTAATACTCATGTGAAATACTGAACATGTGAACGAGACCTAATAGTTTAATTCACCAAAACCACTTAAAAAATTGCAGTGAGAAATGCTGTTGCAATATCTGCAGCATTTTTATTCTTTCATTGCTTTCTACAGGTGAAAACACACTGAAAGAAGTGACACGCTACAGATTTAAAAAGCGCTACAGTTCTGGAATCTAGTCAGAAAACAAACAAGCGCCTGCAGGAGATTTCGGAAATCTCATATGTTTTGCTGGCACTTTGAAAAGCAGCTTTTCGCCATGTTCATATGCAGAATTTTTGCAGCTTTTTCTTCTGCAAATAAGAAGTTTACAGCATTTTACAGCACAAGCAAAAACTGCGATTTTCAGAAATCTCCTGCGCACCCTTTTATTTTCCCCTGACTGGATTTCACAACGGCAGCGTTTTTATATCTGCAGTGTGTCACTTCTTTCAGCAATTTTTTTCACCCATAGAAAGCAATGAAAAAGTTTAAAAAATGCTGCAAATGTTGCAACGTTGTTTTTCGCTGCTTTTTTTGTGAATAACTTTATTAAACATGTACTGTAGACAAAATGCATACTGTAAAAAACAAACAGCAAAAGCTCTAAGGGTGTGTGCACACAATCAGAAAATGCTGCGGGTCGGCTGCTGTGTACTTATGCAGTGTCCAACCCGCAGCGGCCACATGTTATGGTATAGTGGATTGGATTTCAAGAAATTCCATCTCTACTATGCGCGCACTGACACCCGCACCTCACCTGCGGAGACGGACATGGGGCGCGTCAGTCCAGGCTGCAGCATGCCAATTTATATGGTGCAGACGCGAGTCTCCACAAGAGAAATCTCACCCCTGCAGTGTATAGGTCGCGGTGATTCCGCACAGATCAATGAACACATGCGGAATCACCTGTGTTCAAAACATGGCAGCACTTTGGACGCAGCACATGTCCGCTGCATCCATAGGACTGCCATTTCCGGATCCTCTGCACATACCCTAAAAAATTAGTGCTTTGAAAGCAGTGTTTTTACTGCCAAGAGAGCAGGTTTTGGGTGCAAAAAAAGTGAGTGCACCAAAAACGCTGATTCCTATGCACACCTGTACTATATATGTGTATGGTTTACACTTATTATTTCACGTGGGAATTCATTTATTTCTATATAATAAATGCCCTGATTCAGCAGACAATATTTCTGTCTTGTGTCATCCGTACAGTAGTGACAGCAGGTCGCCCTGTCAGATTGCAAGCAATGATTCAGTGACTGTGGTCAGAGCCGATGCTGACGGCTGCTGTATGTGACTGTGAAACCTGATCCTACAGCAATCAGCACAGAGCTCAGGGACCACAGTGAGTAAATCACTGCACTGAGGGGGTCTTAAGGGGGTTTGGGAGACACGATCTGGGACTTCAGAGCAATGCACAGCATTATTCACTGCTGAAAACCCTCTGGGCACTTCATACAGGGGTTGCAGATGCAGGGGGCCCCCTTGTAGGTGGGGGCCCCAGGCGTCTGCCTGTGCCAAACGCCGGCCCTGGCCGGGTGCTAGATAGCAGACATCCACCTTATGCGAGCAGTCATACACAAGGGAGGGGATGTTTAAAGAACGACGTGCACTCATCAACACACACACATTTTCAAATGTACACTAGGGCATGGCCTTGCGGTCATGCAAACCTTTTATAGCTGCAGCAAGTACAGGACCTTCCCAGAAGGACCAATGGGAGGCTGCCACAGAAGTTGAGCACCTTCAGGACCATCCTAGAGGACCAATGGGATTTGCTGCAGTATCTAAGCATGTGACCCTTGATCTCCAACTAGAGATATTACCCTGGGCATGCTCAGTATGTGAAAAGCAGGACTTAGTCCCAGAAAGACCTGCTCGCTGCTGCACATTGCTGGCTACAAGGACAGAGCCTGGAAGGGCAGTAGAAACCAGTCGTCCTGCATCAGCCTGAGCTATACGCTGGGACCGCTGTCTCCGCTGAGTAGACTCCACTGAGGCTGGAGAAGAATGGGAGACCGCAGCGGAGATGGTTCAAGATTCCCCCTGTGCAGAGGTGGGAACTCGACACCTAACATAGTGCTGTTTTATTACAAATACCCAAAGGCTCACAGAACCCACAATGATAGTCACATCATTAAATGCTATCGAGTGGCCATAGTTTAAAAATGGAACTTTGGTCAAACTAAGATCTCCACACTTACCAGCATTAAGAATGCAACATTGAGGACATTTAACCCCTTATTAGCACCAATATGCTATTTTCAGCAGTTTTTAACCACACCAAGAAGTTGGTTATAGCGCCCCCTATGGGCAGCAGTGCAGGAGGAGTCAGATTTAGGCCAGCGTCACACTACATAGAGTATCAGCGAGTGCTCTGCGAGAAAATATCGCATAGCACCCGGCCTAGTGTTAATGTAAGGGGCAGCTCACATCACCGTTTATTTGATGAGACTCGCCAATGCAAGCCTATGGGTGCGAGAAAAAAATCGCACAGCACTCGGACCATGTGAGTGCTGTCCAATTTTTATGCACTGGTGTCCTTTGAAAAGCTGGCAATTCAGAGTGACAGGTTAGAATAGAATAGATAGAATAGATATATACACATAGAATACATGGATATATAAATGTCAGTGGAACACACATATATACATGTATATATATTAGTTATGAAAGATAGATAGATAGATAGATAGATAGATAGATAGATAGATAGATAGATAGATAGATAGATAGATAGATGAAAAGACGACAATTCATCTGTCGTGTACTGTAAAATCACTGCAGGAGCTGACAGGATAGAAGAGATGATTACATACGGTAACTACATATAGAATAGATAGATATATAGATGTTAGTGACAAATACAATTAGTACAGTGTGTGCAGCTTACTGTACATGTATTTAATAAATAAAAGATTATTTTTTGGGAAAAAAAGCGTGGGCTCCCGCGCAGTATTCATAACCAGCAAATGGAAAGCTGACAGCTGGGGGTCAATGGTTATAGCCTGGGAAGGCGGTATTACTCATGGAGCTTCCCAGGCTATTAATATCAGCTCACAACTGTCTACTTAGCCTTCACTGGCTATTAAAATGGGGGACCCCCAAAAAAATGATGTAGGGCCCCCCTATAATTAATGACCAGAAAAGGCTAGGCAGACAGCTGTGGGCTGATATTAATAGCCTAGGAAGGGGCATTGGATAATGCCCCCCCAGGCTAAAAACATCAGCTCTCAGCTGCCCCAGAAAAGGTGCATCTTTAAGATGTGCCAATTTTGGCACCCTGTAGCAGTGGCAAGTGGGGTGATAGTTGGGGGGTTGATGTCACATTTGTATCGGCAGATGACATCAAGCTCCAAGGTTAGTAATGGAAGCATCAATAAGACGCCCCCATTACTAACCCCATAGTCACATTGAATGAAAATACCGACACCCAGAAAAAAGTCCTCTAATTGAAAGAATGACACAGACTCCTTTAATAATCTTAATTAAACCATACTTATGATCTCACCCATTCACCTGATGCCCTCATCATCTGCAAAAGAGTTAAAAAAGCAAACAACAATATGCCTCACCTTTCCACAAAGATGCTGCTAATCCATTTGTCCCACGACAGGTCTAGCTCTGCTACATCTAGATGGCAGACTGCATGGTTGCATCATGCGACCATACAGCCTGTCATCAAGCAGACACTGAGCACCGTGTGCTCAGTGTCTCTCTGTGGACTCCTATTGCCTATCTGATGGCACCACGAGCAAGAGAAAGTTCTCCTGCTCGTGGTGCCATTAGACAGGTCCTGCGAGTTCACAGCCAATGAACTCACTTCAACTTTCTGATGTCAGCGGTAGCGCGATGGGAAATTTAGTGCATAGTGAGCGACGGTTGTAATCACACCACGACACTGACTGAAAGTTGGCTCTGCTCAGATGCACTGCAGAGCTGGCTGTTAATCCATGCCCAGATGTGGTTACAGTCGCCTCTGACTATGTACTGGGAGGTGACTGAATCCGTGCCTTTATGACTGAAAGCTGGAGGATGCCGGGAGGAATAGAGTTAATTTCCTCCTGGTAGCTGAGCTTTCAGTGCAGTGGCCACACTGCTTTAGAATGCTATTAACCTGCAGATTAACCCCATATCTGCATGCTAGTATTTTTCTTTATATGACAAGTTCCCTTTAAACCAAAGTCAGAATTACTACTTTAACTGTTCCACCGACACCCAATCATAGAGTCACATTAACAAACAAAAAGCCATGCCTTTCTGAATGAAGAGATGCAAAAGCTAAAAAAAACTCCTCTAACATAAGCTTGGAATTGATGGAGGATAAACCTTCTGGTACTGAAATAATGAAATTGCTATTTTACAAAGTGATTCAATCTGATCATGTGTTTTAACCGATCAGCTTATTGTTATATGGTACTCAGAACCATTATCATCCTATGAAAGATTATGACATTCCGAGAAGGTTCGTAAAAAGTTGTTCAATTTATCCAAATATTTTGAGAGTTTCGATCCATTTATCTAACATTTTAAGCACAATAATTGTACTGAGAAAATTCCGGAGCATAAATCTGCTCCTTGATCACAGAACATTATCAACGTTGAAATCACAGTTAATAAAACTGGAAACATTTTAGAAATTTGCCCTTTAAAGTCTTCGAGTCCTGGCTCTTTTTAAGAGTAAGAGGAAATTCCAGAGGGCGGGCTTGTTGGTTAAGTTAATATATCCCTGTTACAACCCAATAACAGTTAAACTTTGTTGGAAATAAGTAAATCTCTCTGTTTCCTGAATGTAATGGCCGGTATTTCACTCTCAGCATTCTTGACTGTGTAAGTATGTGAAATAGGAGGACTGACAAGAACTGTACGGTTTTATTACGAGCTGCAGGCATAGTTGGTGATTTGTACAATACTTTTAAGAAAATGTAAGATTTTATACTAAAAAACCTGCTCTAAATTCAATGTCTTTTTTAACTTTATAGCTAGGACATAATCATAATATTAGTCTGTACAAACCCAGAGTTGTATGGAGCCACAGCCAGGTACTATGAAATATCTATTCAGCGCCTTTGTATCTTTACAATACGTATTCTTTTGACTTATTTGTGCAAGGCAATGATCTCTTGTTACCACTTTTCGACCACTTTCTTGACAACCCAAGAATATTAGTGCACTGGAGGCCGTTACTCATGAGGAATGGACTAAGATTCCTAAGCAACATTCCCAAAAGTTGGTGTCTGACTATGCATCACATTTTTAGCAGGTCATAACAGCCAGAGGAGCTTAGCTAAGTATTAAAGACACTTGTAATGAAGGGGTTGAAAGACTCTGATATTGGTGTAGTCTGTAAAATTGCCATTTTGTATTGAATTCTAGGCGAAAACACTTGTTATATTAGTTGCAGTGAGCTACATAAATTTCTCTTTTCCAAATTACCTATTGCAAACAGGGCTGTGAATATTTCTATTGCAACTGTATATAAAGACAAACAGAGGTCTTTTTAGCCTAATTTACATGGACACCCATAGTAATGTCATAATTGACTGTTCAGATGACACAACATTGTATAAATTTCACAAGACCACACATTGTTGTATACTCGGGACTACAGAACAAGAGAAGGACTTGGGTATTCTGGTTGTATAAAGAGAGAGATAAAATCCCATGATCCCAACGTATTTTTACCTCTCTATAAAACACTTGTGAGGCCACATCTAGAATATGGGATCCAGCTTTGGGCTTCACAATTTAAAATGGATATTCAGAAGTTAGAGTTAAATCAAAGGCGGGCAACTAGATTATTACAAGGGATGGAAGGCCTCTCATATGATGAAAGGTTGGAAAAGTTGGGCTTGTCGAGCATATAAAAAAGACATCTCAGAGAAGATCTGATTTATATGTATAAATATTAGTGATGAACGAATGTGCTTGGTGATTCTTGGATATCACTCGAGTAATGGGTGCTTGGATATTCTCAGCACGCATTGAGCATTGGCTGGTGCTCGGAATGAAGGCTCATAACCTGTCTCCTCCATATATCTCTGAACTAATCTCTCAATATCTTCCCTCACGTAATCTCTGGTCCTCCCAAGACCTCCTTCTGTCCTCCACACTTATTCGCTCCTCACTCAACCGCCTCCAAGACTTTTCCGAATATCCCCCATCCTCTGGAATTCTTTGCCCCAACACGTCCAACTATCATTCACTTTCGGATCCTTCAGACGGAACCTGAAAACCCACCTCTTCAGGAAAGCCTACAGCCTGCACTGATCCCGCTGCCTCCTCATCACTACCGGAGCTACAACCTCACCAACAACGGAGCTCCTGTAACCCTCAGCCTACTGTCTCCTTCCCCACCACCCTGTAGAATGTAAGCTCACAAGGGCAGGGTCCTCGCCCCTCTGTATCAGTCTGTAATTGTTTGCTTACTGTAAGTGATATCTGTAATTTGTATTTAACCCCTTCACATGTACAGCACCGTGGAATCAATGGTGCTATATAAATAAATGATAATAATAATATCCCCACCACGCATGTTTGGCTCCTGTTACACAGCCACATTACCTCATCAGAGGTTATAAAAGGACTGACGATGCCACGCTCTGCACACTGACTGCATTTCACAGGTCAGAGACAGTTCTGATTGGAGGGAGAGAGTAGTTGTCCAGGCCTGTGTGCACATAGTCCTCTAGTGGTAATACTTTGCTGAAATATCATACTAAAAGTCCTACTTCAGGCTAATCTTGCGCTTTTCTGCTTGTATGCGAGACATTCTGCATTTAGTCAAGGGACAGCTGAAGGAATGAGAATGGCTGGATACATCTTTTAGACAGGGCTTAGAGCTTTGCAGTCAGTTGCTAAATATATAGTTGCTGCAGGTGACCACAGTTTTTGGGGGGTGAAAAATTTACTGTATTGGCATCCATGTAGTTTAACATGCTATGTGTGAAATTTCAGTGGGTTAAAATTTTTAAAAACCCTTTGGCCTGCTTGTAGTTTACAGCATTTTTTTTGTTTCAAAATTGTCTATTGCCACCTATACAGTTTAACGTGCTTTGTGCAAAATTTTGGTGGTTTAACATTTTTAAAAACTGCATGGCCTGCTACAGTTCACAAAGAATGTTTGCTCCAAAAACTGAATATTAACTATTGTCATCCATGCAGTTTAATGTGCTTTGTGGAAATTACAGTGGATTAAAATAAAAATAAAAGCGCTTGGCCTTCTGCAGTTTACAAACTGAACTGCAGTGACCTCAGTGAGACAACCACTAGCAATATGAGAAAAAGTCTCATGGTGCAGCTCTGAGCTCAGTGTATTCACCGCAGTTCACCGTGAGAAAAAAGGTCAATGCAGTTCATTGGCCAGGCTAGAAACGCAGCTTCAGTGACTTGTAATATTCTAAACGACATTCAGAGGTTTGCCCATCACTAATGGTCAAGCAATATTTGGCCGACAAAACCAGCGTACTCTCTAATTCATCTGTGAACTTTCACTATTGGATCTCAAAGCTGGACACCTGGCAGAGCTGTCCCTCTATGCCTTAGAGGTATTGTGGCATCCTGTCTCTTAGTGTCTTGTCTGTGTTGGGTTTTAGTGCCACTGGGAGTGGTCACAAGAAAGAGCCGCTTTCGCCTGTCAACAGAAAATGCTGACAGGCTCACTCTGATAAAAATGAACAAAGCATGGATTATAAGTGACTTTCCTATTTTTTTATGAAGCACTCCAGTTGGTGCATTCAAGAGTCCATGGATGACCCTCCTTACAATATTTTTGGCTTTGCACGGTGTGCAGAGCCTTTATGAGAATAGAAGTACCACAATTTCACTTTCTTAATATTTGAATGAGGCATTCCAGTTGATGCCTTAAAGAATGGTTGGATGGCTCTGCTTGTAATTTTTGACAGGTTTCCCATTATGTGCCGAGCTTTTATGAGTATAGGAGTACCACAACTACACTTTGTTCACAATATCTGAATGAGGTAGTACATTTGGTGCCTTGACTGGTGTATGGATGACCCTGATTGTAATTTTTGGCAGGCTTTGCACTGTGTACCATAACTACACTTTGTTCACAATATTAGAAAGAGACACTACAGTTGATGCATTCAAGGGTCTATGGATGACCTTGCTTGTAATATTTGGCAAGCATTGCACTTTGTGTATAACCTTTATGAATGTAGTAGTTCTTGCTTCCTTCATAAATTTCACTTGAATGTTCTATTTTTTAAAAAAAAATCAATTTTGATTTACTTAAGCTATTATTATTATTATTATTATTATTAATCCTTTTAAAATTTTGCCTTATATACAAGTCATTCTATTGGAAAGAACGTTTCTTAACATTTTTGTTCCTGTAAATTCCAATTTCCTTTCAATTTTGAATGTTTTATCATCAGTCCTTAAAATGCAGTAAATGTGTGACACCATTGTTCTCAGCAGCGATCTTGACTTCAGAGATGCTTCCAAAGGTCATCCTCATGCTGTTCTCCTTCCATTCAGTACTTTTTCCATTCATTTCAACACTCTCACTGCCCCCCCAGACCTCCTTGTAGGGTCTGATGGAAAAATGCTCAGATTTGACTCCTAATATATTTGTTACTCAAAACAAGCATCCGTGCATTAGGCATCGCTTGGTTCGAGTAGCAAGCATCCGAGCATGTTAGTGCTCGCTCATCCCTAATAAATACATATGTGATCGGTCAATACAATGGACTGGCACATGATTTATTTCTTCCAAAGACCATACTAAGGACTCATCACAGGTGGAAGAAAGGCGATTCCGGCAGCTAAATAGGAATGGGTTCTTAACAGTTAGAGCAGTCAAACTGTGGAATGCCTGACAACAAGAGGTAGTAATGGCCGACACAATAACAGCTTTTAAAAAAGGGCTGGATGATTTCCTAACTACACATAACAGTGAAGGTTATAGATAAAATTTAGTGATAAAATGTAAAATTGGTGGAGAAAGGTTGAACTTGATGGACTGAGGTCTTTTTTCAACCTATGAAACTGTGTAACTATGTAACATTCAGTGTAAATAGTGTAGACCGGAGAACAGTATTAAAAAGGTGAGTATTTCGATATCGCAGAAATATTGTTTAAACTCTATAAACCCCTTTAATACCAATATTGCCTTGTTTATATTTTAATGAGCAATGTTAAAGTGGTTGTCCTGTTTAGAAAACCTATTGTCATGCGTTGTATAAGTAAACTGTACGTTAATAGAGGAAGTCCTCGGTTCAGGTTCCACATTTATTGGCCAAAGTGAAACATGGCTACAATAAGTGTCTTTCGCTCTAGAGGACCAACTCTGTCTTGCATTACACAGACAACTCATTTTTTTGAATGGACACGGTATGTGTAATTCTTCAATTCCCCAGTGGTGGCACTGCAGGAAAGATAAGCACCTGCTGTTCAGTTCCTTCTCAGATACCATCTGATCGCTGAGGTTTTTCAGATCTGATTTTTGTTAAGACTCCCGTTTAGCAAGTAGGAATTAACCAAAGTGGAGAACCCTTTTAACTACAGGGAAATGCTGCCCAATAATATAACTTGGTTGCATCTGTTATAAGACTGCTGCCTATTGCCAGCTGACAAGCTGCCACCTGCTATAGTGAATGCATAATGTTACTGCCAATTATCATGGCCCATATGGTTAATAGTAATGTTCTTTATGATTTCATTGATGGAAGCTTTGTAAATACAGAGTAAATATAACTTATAACAATGTTCTTTATGATTTCATTGATGGAAGCTTTATAAATACAGAGTAAATGTAACTTGTAACGGGAACCATACTCATCAGTGAGATTACGGCTAACGATACTGAATCTTATTTAAAGCGTCAGAACAATGTAACGTTTCAGTAAGATGGATTTGCCTTTCTGCTGTATTCACTGGCTCATTATTAGTGGCTTCATGGCTTTTATAATGTGTCAATCAGTAAAAATTATGAATGTGCTGTAGGCTTCTAGCCATAAATTCAGCTTGCATTACAACACTGTGATGAATTAGTGAGTCACTAGCAAAGTGTCCTTAGAACATCAAATCTCTGATGTATTTACAGTATATATCAAGGTTCTGTTGATAGATCCTGCCACTAAAGCTATCAGCGCCTGTGCGCTCCAATACAGAGCGCCTAGTAAATGATTTCTTATAACATAGGGGTGGAATAACGAGTGCTCGAAATACGAGATAAAGATTGCTGAGTTTAATTTTTTTACGTCAAAGGTTCCAATTCAACAAAACCAGCAATTTTCTCACCGACATCGATGAGGCGGTGTGCCCTCAATGCCTCTTAATGAGTTAAGAGCGTCTGACAAATGTTGTGTGCCTTTGTGAGCCGCAAAAGACTAGAGTAAGATTTCTGGTGTAGGCAATTCCACAGCTCATCATGAATTAGACAAGCTGCATGCCCCCACTGCACCCTAGTTCATCTATAGCTCAACCAATTTTGGCAGAACCAGAAGAAAATGCCATGAAAACAGTAAAAGTTGCAGAATTTTTGTGGAACTACGAGTTGCACAAAAATGAGACTTTAGAATGCGATTTACACCAGAATTCTAGTGAAAGTGCTTTGATGTCCACCGTAAAACCTGTAAGATGTCATAGCTGCAGGGCATTACGAGGAAGCCGCAATGTAAAATGTCCTTAGCCCTCTTTTTAATACTTCAGTAGTGTGGGAAATGGTGCAGGGCAAGTTTGTTTTTTTACTAACCGCTAATCATATTTCAATTGGTTCTAATTCACGCGAAATTGAGAATTTCAGGAAATTTGACTCAAACTCAATCCTCCAAGGATGGATCCGCTCATCTCTAGATGGAAGTTCAAGCTGGGGTTTGATGGTCATCCTGTATCACTGATAAAATAGTTTGTAGGTAATTATTCCTTAACAAATAATTCCTTACCACGTGGATGTATAGATAAAATGAGCAAAAAAATTATTATTATTATTATTATTTATTGTTATAGCGCCATTTATTCCATGGCGCTTTACATGGGAGGAGGGGTATACATAATAAAAACAAGTACAATAATCTTAAACAATACAAGTCATAACTGGTACAGGAGGAGAGAGGACCCTGCCCGCGAAGGCTCACAATCTACAAGGGATGGGTGAGGATACAGTAGGTGAGGATAGAGCTGGTCATACAGCGGTTTGGTTGATCGGTGGTTACTGCAGGTTGTAGGCTTGTCGGAAGAGGTGGGTCTTCAGGCTCTCTTTGAAGGTTTCGACGGTAGGCGAGAGTCTGATGTGTTGTGGTAGAGGGTTCCAGAGTAGGGGTGATACGCGAGAGAAATCTTGTATACGATTGTGGGAAGAGGAAATAAGAGGGGAGTAGAGAAGGAGATCTTGTGAGGATCAGAGGTTGCGTGTAGGTAAGTACCGGGAGACAAGGTCACAGATGTATGGAGGAGACAGGGTTGTGGATGGCTTTGTACGTCATGGTTAGGGTTTTGTAGTGGAGTCTGTCAGGCGCTTCCGTTCCAAAAGGAGACTCCAAGACGAATCGTGAAAAACCAACTTCATGCATGATGACGAATATGGAGTTCTTCTTGTTTGTAAATAAAATTGGATTTATGAAAAAATATATTGAAAATATCTTACTTATATAATTAATTACCTTAAATTGTCTGTCATCCACTTCCGTCTGGACGTCCTCGAATCCCACAATCCACCGCAAGTACGCCGACCACAATATTGGAATACCCAAGTGATGGGTATTCCAATATGGCACCCGCTGGTGGTACCAGGCCGGCCCTTGTTCAGTACCACCAGCGGGTCATCACCGGACCGCCTGCTGCTGGGACTCCCCGGCCGCAAGAACCCCTCCCCACCTCTGGGATCCACACCGCCGCTTCAGTGCTGGAAAGCCTGCCCCCATCGGGAAGTCACCACCCTCCTGATGTGATAACATCGATCCTCCATCCAGTTAAATATATAAGTTAGCAGCGCAACGCATTTCGGTTTAACAAAGCCTTCATCAGGTGTCTGCAGCAAAAACGCAACGTGTGGACATACCCTTATTCTACAATTTGCTTTATCATTCTATGCTATAATATTTTAGTTTTACATGTACTATACTATGGTATGCTAGGCTATGCTACATCATACAGAGTTACCCTAATTCAGTAACTCATCTTAGAAAGTTATCTTTTTCTTTTAACTTTACTTTTTGAATTTGATTTTTTTTTTCTTTTTGCAGCTGGTTAAAATTGACACATAATACGTGGTCCCACGAATCCTCCAGTGTAATTGTGGAGGTTGAATCAACCATTATATGGAAAATCCTGTAGGCATAATATGAAATCACGTTGTTTCGTGAAAATTATGACCACCTGCTTGGGCTAAGTTGTCTAGTATGAATTATAATGCTGTCAGATATAATTTAGTACAATGAGGAAATGTAGAAGTACATTACACAAGGCTGCTTTGGAATATGTTCATTTTTACTCATTAACAGTAGGAAATATGCATCAAACATGCAGATCGAGAAGTGTGTCGGCAATAATAGCTTTTAAATTAGTTAGAAAGCATAAAAATGGAAGTTATTGTTTTGGTTTACAGATTCTTAATTGATTATACTCTTAATATGTTTTAGAGCCGCACTGCATATTTGTCATGGAAATTCAGGCTTCTGACTTTTATAGATGTTTTATTAATACATCAAGGTTTGCTAGGATTTATTATGCGCCATGACGGACAGCTCTGTGTATGAGCGCAAATTATTAACAATACGCCTTTATAGAAGAGTTGTTGCCTATTTCTTGTAAGAAAAAAAGTTTTTTCCCATCTACAACCCATATAAACTATGGCATAATGTGCATGAAGCTAAAGAAAAGGTGAGGAATGGGTTCACCCTATAGTCAGGTTTTCATATTTTGAACCTGTCGAGTATTTGTCGAACTATAGGAAATTTCCAGAACTGAGATATAGATAACCTGTGGAAAATAGAAAAAATTGGAGTCCGGCTCAACAGGACTGGATTTTCCTTTTCTTTTTCTTTTTCAAAAGAAAATATAGTGTATACAAAAGAAAAATGTACATGGTCGACATGATGAGTAAGACTGCTTAGTGCAGTCGAAAGGCGTCGACTGAGTCATGTCGACCATGTACATTTTTCTTTTGTATGCACTATACTTTCTTTTGAAAAAGAAGAAGAAAAGGAAAATCCAGTCCTGTTGAGCCGGACTCCAATTTTTTCTATTTTCCTTGATGTGAGGCCAGGGTGAGTCCGGTGTCTGAGCCCCAGGTGGATGAGCATAGAGCTACTAGGTGAGCTGGCATCAAGATTTTATAGATGACCTGTCCTTAGACTATGTGCCCGATATCAGATCGGTGGATGTCCGACACCCCTGTCGCACAACAGCTACAGGCTTATGCTTGAAGGACTGTGTTGAGCAGACAACACAGGGTGTGGTGGTAATTGTTCACTTTTTTTTTGTGTGTCTCTTGTTCCCTGTAATCCTCCAATTTGTTATAATGATTCTTTATGTCCCAAATAGTGAATAGTGAATTTTCCCACAATTCTGATGATTCTGCTTAAAATTGAAATTCTGCAACAACCCCCACTGATCAGCTGTTTGCATGTCCAGTGGTGGCTAGTTGTAAACATTGTACTGTATAGAGCCAGACACCACAACTTTGTACATTGTTTAGTGACCCAGCTCCTATTGAAGTGAATGTGAACTGAGCTGCTGTACCCAAGGACTTTGTATGAAACACTAGTGTTCTGCCTAAATGAGTACACCTTGTCGCAGTGGGATGGTTTTGACGCTTTTTTGATCAAAACAGTGTCAACTAAATACCTTGTGTTATTTTCATGTACTATCACTATATATTTGTTTACTTACTGCAGGATATTTGTGCACTTTGTTTTTATCCTTGGTTTTGTCTATTGATGGCTCAGTGAGAATGTGCACCTACACATTGCATTTATATCAATAGGTGTGCCGGCCCATTTCTTCGGTTCTGCCCTAATATATTGTTTACTTCAGACCAGTGCAGGACCTGCAAAGAGGTGATCTATGGAGATGCCTCGTCTCAGACCCCAATGATCTGATATTGATAACTTATCCTAAATTATTATTATTATTATTTAATTTGTGGTTACCATATTATTAATTATATGGACCGTACTTTTTGTTTTTAAAAACACCAGATTTTTTTTAATCCATATTTTACCATTGAGAAACTAAAGCAATCTGCAAATCCTTATCCACGCTTATGCAGCCGGTGCAGATTGTGGTCAAGGTGTGGAATATAGGTGATATCTAATATATAATTGCCTAGAATACTACTTCCTGCAATTTGTGCCAACTTCCGTGGCTTTGTCCGGAGCTAATGTCCGGAGATAATGTCCGGAGCTAATGTCCGGAGCTAATGTCCGGAGCTAATGTCCGGAGATAAGTGACGTCACCAGTGTCCTACACCCAGGCAGAGCACAGGGGCCCCAGGCAGCATATGGGGCCCCAGGCAGAGCACAGTGGCCCCAGGCAGAGCACAGGGGCCCCAGGCAGCATGTGGGGCCCCAGGCAGAGCACAGTGGTCCCAGGCAGAGCACAGGGGCCCCAGGCAGCCTATGGGGCCCCAGGCAGAGCACAGTGGCCCCAGGCAGAGCACAGGGGCCCCAGGCAGCATATGGGGCCCCAGGCAGAGCACAGTGGTCTCTGTCATGATCTCAATGGCAAGAGATCATAGCATAAGCATATATAGGAACTAGCTCTTGGAAGATGGGAACTGAGCTGACCATGAACTAAACCTAACACACAACTAGCAGTGGCCGGGTAGCATGCCTACGTTGATTCTAGATGCCCAGCACCAGCCGGAGGACTAAATAATGCTAGCAGAGGAAAATATTAGTCCTAGCTCACCTCTAGAGAAATACCCCAAAAGGAGACAGAGGCCCCCCACATGTATTGGCGGTGAATTAAGATGAAATAACAAACGTAGTATGAAAATAGGTTTAGCAAATTTGAGGTCCACTTACTACATAGCAGAAGACAGAAAGGACACTTTCATGGTCAGCTAAAAACCCTAATCAAAACACCATCCAGAAATTACTTTAAAACTCTGGCATTAACTCATAACACCAGAGTGGCAATTCCTGTTCACAAGAGCTTTCCAGACACAGTAACGAAACTACAGCTGTGAACTGGAACCAAAATGCAAAAACAAACATGGACAAGAGTCCAACTTATCTAGTAGTTGTCTAGGAGCAGGAACAAGCACAGAGAGGCTTCTGATAACATTGTTGACCGGCAAGCAACTAACAGAGCAGCAAGGTTATATAGCGACTCCCACATCTTGATGGGAACAGGTGAACAGAGAAGATGAAGACACCAGTTCAATTCCACCAGTAGCCACCGGGGGAGCCCAGAATCCAAATTCACAACAGTACCCCCCCCTCAAGGAGGGGGCACCGAACCCTCACCAGAACCACCAGGGCGATCAGGATGAGCCCTATGAAAGGCACGAACCAGATCAGAGGCATGAACATCAGATGCATTCACCCAAGAATTATCCTCCTGGCCGTATCCCTTCCACTTGACCAGATACTGGGGTCTCCGTCTGGAAACACGAGAGTCTAAGATTTTCTCCACAACGTACTCCAACTCACCCTCAACCAACACCGGAGCAGGAGGCTCAACGGAAGGCACAACCGGTACCTCATACCTGCGCAATAATGACCGATGAAAAACGTTATGAATAGAAAAGGATGCAGGGAGGTCCAAACGGAAGGAAACAGGGTTAAGAATCTCCAATATCTTATACGGGCCAATGAACCGAGGCTTAAACTTAGGAGAAGAGACCCTCATAGGGACAAAACGAGAAGACAACCACACCAAATCTCCAACACAAAGCCGAGGACCAACACGACGGTGGCGGTTGGCAAAAAGCTGAGTCTTCTCCTGGGACAACCTCAAATTGTCCACCACCTGCCCCCAGATCTGATGCAATCTCTCCACCACAGCATCCACTCCAGGACAATCCGAAGATTCCACTTGACCAGAGGAAAATCGAGGATGAAACCCCGAATTACAGAAAAACGGGGACACCAAAGTGGCAGAGCTGGCCCGATTATTGAGAGCGAACTCCGCCAATGGCAAAAAAGCAACCCAATCATCCTGGTCAGCAGACACAAAACACCTCAGATATGTCTCCAGGGTCTGATTAATCCGCTCGGTCTGGCCATTCGTCTGAGGATGGAAAGCGGACGAAAAAGATAAATCTATGCCCATCCTAGCACAGAATGCCCGCCAAAATCTAGACACGAATTGGGTCCCTCTGTCAGAAACGATATTCTCAGGAATACCATGCAAACGAACAACATTTTGAAAAAACAGAGGAACCAACTCGGAAGAAGAAGGCAACTTGGGCAGAGGAACCAAATGGACCATCTTAGAGAAACGGTCACACACCACCCAGATGACAGACATCTTCTGAGAAACAGGCAGATCTGAAATAAAATCCATCGAGATGTGCGTCCAAGGCCTCTTAGGAATAGGCAAGGGCAACAACAATCCACTAGCCCGAGAACAACAAGGCTTGGCCCGAGCACAAACGTCACAAGACTGCACAAAGCCTCGCACATCTCGTGACAGGGAAGGCCACCAGAAGGACCTTGCCACCAAATCCCTGGTACCAAAAATGCCAGGATGACCTGCCAACGCAGAAGAATGAACCTCAGAGATGACTCTACTGGTCCAATCATCAGGAACAAACAGTTTATCAGGTGGGCAACGATCAGGTCTATCCGCCTGAAACTCCTGCAAGGCCCGCCGCAGGTCTGGAGAAACGGCTGACAATACCACTCCATCCTTAAGGATACCTGTGGGCTCAGAGTTACCAGGTGAGTCAGGCTCAAAACTCCTAGAAAGGGCATCCGCCTTAACATTCTTAGAACCCGGTAGGTATGACACCACAAAATTAAACCGAGAGAAAAATAATGACCAGCGCGCCTGTCTAGGATTCAGGCGCCTGGCGGTCTCAAGATAAATCAAATTTTTGTGGTCAGTCAATACCACCACCTGATGTCTGGCCCCCTCAAGCCAATGGCGCCACTCCTCAAAAGCCCACTTCATGGCCAAAAGCTCCCGATTCCCAATATCATAATTCCGCTCAGCGGGCGAAAATTTACGGGAAAAGAAGGCACAAGGCCTCATCACGGAGCAGTCAGAACTTTTCTGCGACAACACTGCCCCAGCTCCGATCTCAGAAGCGTCGACCTCAACCTGAAAAGGTAGAGCAACATCAGGCTGACGCAACACAGGGGCAGAGGAAAAACGGCGCTTAAGCTCCCGAAAGGCCTCCACAGCATCAGGGGACCAATCAGCAACATCAGCACCCTTCTTAGTCAAATCGGTCAATGGCTTAGCAATATCCGAAAAACCAGCAATAAATCGACGATAAAAGTTAGCAAAGCCCAAAAATTTCTGAAGACTCTTAAGAGAAGAGGGCTGCGTCCAATCACAAATAGCTTGAACCTTGACAGGATCCATTTCAATGGAAGAGGGGGAAAAAATATATCCCAAAAAGGAAATCCTCTGTACCCCAAAAACACACTTAGAACCCTTCACACACAAAGAATTAGACCGCAAAACCTGAAAAACCCTCCTGACTTGCTGGACATGAGAGTCCCAGTCATCCGAAAAAATCAGAATATCATCCAGATACACAATCATAAATTTATCCAAATAATCGCGAAAAATATCATGCATAAAGGACTGGAAAACTGACGGAGCATTAGAAAGACCAAAAGGCATCACTAAATACTCAAAGTGGCCCTCGGGCGTATTAAATGCGGTTTTCCACTCATCCCCCTGCCTGATTCGCACCAAATTATACGCCCCACGAAGGTCAATCTTAGAGAACCACTTGGCCCCCTTTATGCGAGCAAACAAATCAGTCAGCAACGGCAATGGGTATTGATATTTAACAGTGATTTTATTCAAAAGCCGATAATCAATACATGGTCTCAAAGAGCCGTCTTTTTTTGACACAAAGAAAAAACCGGCTCCTAAGGGAGATGACGATGGACGAATATGTCCCTTTTCCAAGGACTCCTTTATATATTCTCGCATAGCAGCATGTTCAGGCACAGACAGATTAAATAAACGACCCTTTGGGTATTTACTACCCGGGATTAAATCTATGGCACAATCGCACTCTCGGTGCGGAGGTAACGAACCAAGCTTGGATTCTTCAAAGACGTCACGATAGTCAGACAGGAACTCAGGAATTTCAGAGGGAATAGATGATGAAATGGAAACCACAGGTACATCCCCATGAGCCCCCTTACATCCCCAGCTCAACACAGACATAGCTCTCCAGTCGAGGACTGGGTTGTGAGATTGCAGCCAAGGCAATCCTAGTACCAAATCATCATGTAGATTATACAGCACCAGAAAGCGAATAATCTCCTGGTGATCCGGATTAATACGCATAGTTACTTGTGTCCAGTATTGTGGTTTATTATTAGCCAATGGGGTGGAGTCAATCCCCTTCAGAGGAATAAGAGTCTCCAAAGGCTCTAAATCATACCCACAGCGTTTGGCAAAGGACCAAAACATAAGACTCAAAGCAGCGCCAGAGTCGACATAGGCGTCCGTGGTAATAGATGACAAAGAGCAAATCAGGGTCACAGATAGAATAAACTTAGACGGTAAGGTGCAAATGGAAACAGATTTATCAAGCTTTTTAGTGCGCTTAGAGCATGCTGATATAACATGAGTAGAATCACCACAATAGAAACACAACCCATTTTTCCGTCTAAAATTCTGCCGCTCGCTTCGGGACTGAATTCTATCACACTGCATACTCTCTGGCGATTTCTCAGTGGACACCGCCAGATGGTGCACTGGTTTGCGCTCCCGCAAACGCCTATCGATCTGAATAGCCATTGTCATGGACTCATTCAGACCCGCAGGCACAGGGAACCCCACCATAACATCCTTAATGGCATCAGAGAGACCCTCTCTGAAAGTCGCCGCCAGGGCGCACTCATTCCACTGAGTAAGCACAGACCATTTACGGAATCTTTGGCAGTAAATTTCAGCTTCATCTTGCCCCTGAGATAGGGACATCAAAGTTTTTTCTGCCTGAAGCTCCAAATGAGGTTCGTCATAAAGCAACCCCAAGGCCAGAAAAAACGCATCCACATTGAGCAACGCAGGATCCCCTGGTGTCAATGAAAAAGCCCAGTCTTGAGGGTCGCCCCGGAGCAAGGAAATCACAATCCTGACCTGCTGTGCAGGGTCTCCGGCAGAGCGAGATTTCAGGGACAAAAATAATTTGCAATTATTTCGAAAATTCTGAAACCCAGATCTATTCCCCGAGAAAAATTCCGGCAAAGGAATTCTCGGCTCAGATACAGGTGCATGACAAACAAAATCTTGCAAATTTTGTACCTTCGTGGCGAGATTATTCAAACCTGCAGTTACACTCTGAAGATCCATTACAAACAGGTGGACACAGAGCCATTCAAAGGAGAGAAAAAAAAAAAAAAAAAATTTCAGCAGACTACTTATTTCTCTCCTTTCTCAGCCAAGGATTTTAACCCTTTAGTGGGCCGGTCAAACTGTCATGATCTCAATGGCAAGAGATCATAGCATAAGCATATATAGGAACTAGCTCTTGGAAGATGGGAACTGAGCTGACCATGAACTAAACCTAACACACAACTAGCAGTGGCCGGGTAGCATGCCTACGTTGATTCTAGATGCCCAGCACCAGCCGGAGGACTAAATAATGCTAGCAGAGGAAAATATTAGTCCTAGCTCACCTCTAGAGAAATACCCCAAAAGGAGACAGAGGCCCCCCACATGTATTGGCGGTGAATTAAGATGAAATAACAAACGTAGTATGAAAATAGGTTTAGCAAATTTGAGGTCCACTTACTACATAGCAGAAGACAGAAAGGACACTTTCATGGTCAGCTAAAAACCCTAATCAAAACACCATCCAGAAATTACTTTAAAACTCTGGCATTAACTCATAACACCAGAGTGGCAATTCCTGTTCACAAGAGCTTTCCAGAAGCAGTAACGAAACTACAGCTGTGAACTGGAACCAAAATGCAAAAACAAACATGGACAAGAGTCCAACTTATCTAGTAGTTGTCTAGGAGCAGGAACAAGCACAGAGAGGCTTCTGATAACATTGTTGACCGGCAAGCAACTAACAGAGCAGCAAGGTTATAAAGCGACTCCCACATCTTGATGGGAACAGGTGAACAGAGAAGATGAAGACACCAGTTCAATTCCACCAGTAGCCACCGGGGGAGCCCAGAATCCAAATTCACAACAGGTCTCAGGCAGAGCACAGGGGCCCCAGGCAGCCTATGGGGCCCCAGGCAGAGCACAGTGGCCCCAGGCAGAGCACAGGGGCCCCAGGCAGAACATGGGGCCCCAGGCAGAGCACAGTGGCCCCAGACAGAGCACAGGGGCCCCAGGCAGCATATGGGGCCCCAGGCAGAGCACAGGGGCCCCAGGCAGCATATGGGGCCCCAGGCAGAGCACAGTGGCCCCAGGCAGAGCACAGGGGCCCCAGGCAGAACATGGGGCCCCAGGCAGAGCACAGTGGCCCCAGGCAGAGCACAGGGGCCCCAGGCAGCATATGGGGCCCCAGGCAGAGCACAGGGGCCCCAGGCAGCATATGGGGCCCCAGGCAGAGCACAGTGGCCCCAGGCAGAGCACAGGGGCCCCAGGCAGAACATGGGGCCCCAGGCAGAGCACAGGGGCCCCAGGCAGAGCACAGGGGCCCCAGGCAGCATATGGGGCCCCAGGCAGAGCACAGGGGCCCCAGGCAGCATATGGGGCCCCAGGCAGAGCACAGTGGCCCCAGGCAGCATATGGGGCCCCAGGCAGAGCACACTGGCCCCAGGCAGAGCACAGGGGCCCCAGGCAGCATATGGGGCCCCAGGCAGAGCACAGTGGTCCCAGGCAGAGCACAGGGGCCCCAGGCAGCTTATGGGGCCCCAGGCAGAGCACAGTGGCCCCAGGCAGAACATGGGGCCCCAGGCAGAGCACAGTGGCCCCAGGCAGAGCACAGGGGCCCCAGGCAGAACATGGGGCCCCAGGCAGAGCACAGGGGCCCCAGGCAGAGCACAGGGGCCCCAGGCAGCATATGGGGCCCCAGGCAGAGCACAGGGGCCCCAGGCAGCATATGGGGCCCCAGGCAGAGCACAGGGGCCCCAGGCAGCAAATGGGGCCCCAGGCAGAGCACAGTGGCCCCAGGCAGAGCACACACCAAATCGGAGGCCGAGGGGCCCCGCCAACCAAATCGGAGGCCGAGGGGCCCCGCCAACCAAATCGGAGGCCGAGGAGCCCTGCCCACCAAATCGAAGGCCGAGCGGCCCCGCCCACCAAAGCGGAGGCCGAGGGGCCCGGCCCCGCCCACCAAAGCGGAGGCCGAGGGGCCCCGCCCACCACATCGGAGGCCGAGGGGCCCCGCCCACCAAATCGGAGGCCGAGGGTCCCCGCCCACCAAATCAGAGGCCGAGGGTCCCCGCCCACCAAATCGGAGGCCGAGGGTCCCCGCCCACCAAATCGGAGGCCGAGGGGCCCCGCCTACCAAATCGGAGGCCGGGGGTCCCCGCCCTCCAAATCGGAGGCCGAGGGGCCCCAACCACCACATCGGAGGCCGAGGGGCCCCGCCCACCAAATCGGAGGCCGAGGGTCCCCGCCCACCAAATCGGAGGCCGAGGGTCCCCGCCCACCAAATCGGAGGCCGAGGGTCCACACCATCCAAATCGGAGGCCGAGGGGCCCCGCCCACCAAATCGGAGGCCGACGGGCCCCACCCACCAAAGCGGAGGCTGAGGGTCCCCGCCCACCAAATCGGAGGCCGAGGGTCCCCGCCCACCAAATCGGAGGCCGAGGGTCCCCGCCCACCAAATTGGAGGCGAGGGGCCCCACCAACCAAATCGGAGGCCGAGGGGCTTCGCCAACCAAAGTGGAGGCCAAGGGTCCCCGCCCACCAAATCGGAGGCCGAGGGTCCCCGCCCACCAAATCAGAGGCCGAGGGTCCCCGCCCACCAAATTGGAGGCCGAGGAGCCCCGCCCACCAAATCGAAGGCCGAGCGGCCCCGCCCACCAAATCGGAGGCAGAGGGACCCCGCCCACCAAATCGGAGGCAGAGGGACCCCGCCCACCAAAGCGGAGGCCGAGGGTCCCCGACCACCAAATCGGACGCCGAGGGTCCCTGCCCACCAAATCGGAGGCCGAGGGTCCCCGCCCACCAAATCGGAGGCCGAGGGTCCCCGCCCACCAAATCGGAGGCCGAGAGTCCCCGCCCACCAAATCGGAGGCCGAGGGGCCCCGCCAACCAAATCGGAGGCCGAGGGGCCCCGCCAACCAAATCGGAGGCCGAGGAGCCCCGCCCACCAAATCGAAGGCCGAGCGTCCCCGCCCACCACATCGGAGGCCGAGGGGCCCCGCCCACCAAATCAGAGGCCGAGGGTCCCCACCCACCAAATCGGAGGCCGAGGGTCCCCGCCCACCAAATCGGAGGCCGAGGGTCCCCGCCCACCAAATCGGAGGCCGAGGGGCCCCACCAACCAAATCGGAGGCCGAGGGGCCCCGCCCACCAAATCGGAGGCCGAGGGTCCCTGCCCACCAAATCGGAGGCCGAGGGGCCCCGCCAACCAAATCGGAGGCCGAGGGGCCCCACCCACCAAATTGGAGGCCGAGGGGCTCCGCCCACCAAATCGGAGGCCGAGGGTCCCCGCCCACCAAATCGGAGGATAAGGGGCCCCGCCCACCAAATCGGAGGCCGAGGGGCCCCACCAACCAAATCGGAGGCCGAGGAGCCCCGCCCACCAAATCGAAGGCCGAGCGGCCCCGCCCACCAAAGCGGAGGCAGAGGGACCCCGCCCACCAAATCGGAGGCCGTGGGGCCCCGCCAACCAAAGCGGAGGCCGAGGGTCCCCGCCAACCAAAGCGGAGGCCGAGGGTCCCCACCCACCAAATCGGAGGCCGAGGGTCCCCGCCCACCAAATCGGAGGCCGAGGGTCCCCGCCCACCAAATCGGAGGCCGAGGGGCCCCACCAACCAAATCGGAGGCCGAGGGGCCCCGCCCACCAAATCGGAGGCCGAGGGTCCCTGCCCACCAAATCGGAGGCCGAGGGGCCCCACCAACCAAATCGGAGGCCGAGGGGCCCCGCCCACCAAATTGGAGGCCGAGGGGCTCCACCCACCAAATCGGAGGCCGAGGGTCCCCGCCCACCAAATCGGAGGATAAGGGGCCCCGCCCACCAAATCGGAGGCCGAGGGGCCCCACCAACCAAATCGGAGGCCGAGGAGCCCCGCCCACCAAATCGAAGGCCGAGCGGCCCCGCCCACCAAAGCGGAGGCAGAGGGACCCCGCCCACCAAATCGGAGGCCGTGGGGCCCCGCCAACCAAATCGGAGGCCGAGGAGCCCCGCCCACCAAATCGAAGGCCGAGCGGCCCCGCCCACCAAAGCGGAGGCAGAGGGACCCCGCCCACCAAATCGGAGGCCGAGGGGCCCCGCCCACCAAAGCGGAGGCCGAGGGTCCCCGCCCACCAAATCGGAGGTCGAGGGTCCCCGCCCACCAAATCGGAGGCCGAGGGGCTTCGCCAACCAAATCGGAGGCCGAGTAGCCCCGCCCACCAAATCGAAGGCCGAGCGGCCCCGCCCACCAAAGCGGAGGCCGAGGGGCCTGGCCCCGCCCACCAAAGCGGGGGCCTGGCCCCGCCCACCAAAGCGGAGGCCGAGGGGCCCCGCCCACCACATCGGAGGCTGAGGGGCCCCGCCCACCAAATCGGAGGCCGAGGGTCCCCGCCCACCAAATCGGAGGCCGAGGGTCCCCGCCCACCAAATCGAAGGCCGAGGGGCCCCGCCCACCAAAGCGGAGGCCGAGGGTCCCCGCACACCAAATCGGAGGCAGAGGGACCCCGCCCACCAAATTGGAGGCCGAGGGGCCCCGCCCACCAAAGCGGAGGCCGAGGGTCCCCGCCCACCAAATCGGAGGCCGAGGGTCCCTGCCCACCAAATCGGAGGCCGAGGGTCCCCGCCCACCAAATCGGAGGCCGAGGGTCCCCGCCCACCAAATCGGAGGCCGAGGGGCCCCGCCTGCCAAATCAGAGGCCGAGGGTCCCCGCCCACCAAATCGGAGGCCGAGGGGCCCCGCCCACCAAATCGGAGGCCGAGGGGCCCCGCCCACCAAATCGGAGGCCGAGGGGCCCCGCCCGCCAAATCGGAGGATAAGGGGCCCCGCCTACCAAATCGGAGGCCGAGGGGCCCCACCAACCAAATCGGAGGCCGAGGAGCCCCGCCCACCAAATCGAGGGCCAAGCGGCCCCGCCCACCAAAGCGGAGGCAGAGGGACCCCGCCCACCAAATCGGAGGCCGTGGGGCCCCGCCAACCAAATCGGAGGCCGAGGGTCCCCGCCCACCAAATTATTCTTACATTTGAATAAATAAAGTATATATGGATTCTAGACTCCCGATTCTTTAGAATCGGGCTGCCATCTAGTTGCATAATAATTTAGTAAGGGTAATTATAGATCTACAACTACCACTTGTTCAGTGACTCTGCTGAACTTTGACACTGTCATGTGCCCGGTTTGGCGGGTTTTTCCAAAAGAATACAGTATAAAGGACAACCATTTCTGACATTCTCACCAGGTTTCTGTCGTGTGCCGCCTCGAAACGCGTTGACCCTGTAAACCTGTTTTCTGAATAAATTTTATCCATTGGAAATTATTGTGGATTCATCATCAGCAGCGCAGGAGCGACATCTCCCTCCCGATCGCTTCATAAATATAAATTGACATCAGCAGTAGGGGGGGCAGATTTGAATTATAAGACAGGTAATATTACAATAATATCCCAATGTCATTATAATGCAGCTAAAGTTTTTTTTTTATATTATTTGAATATTACACAGAATGTCTCAGTCCTAGGCAGCCCCATTAAGGCTACTTTCACACATCTGTTTTTTGCCGTCAGGCTCAATCCGGCGAATTCTGAAAAAAAACGGATCCGGCAAAAGGTTCCACCGGATCTGTTTTTTTCTCATACACTTGTATTAGTGACGGATTGCGATGTATGCTTTCGAAAATTGGTTTTCCAGCGGCCGGAAGAAACAGACATAGTAACTTTTTTTGTGTCCATCGAAAAAACGGACAGCGACAGATCCATCGCCGTCCGTCGTTTGCTACAATGGATCCCTATCTGCCAAATGACAGAATTCCATTTTTTTTAACTGAGTATGCTCCAATTTTTTGGGGATCCAATTAGCTTGATCAGCTAGTCGGATCCGTTGAAAAAACTGATCCGTTGCATCAGTTTTTTACAATCTGTGACGGATCCGTTTTTTTCAACATTCAACGGATTGTGCTTGACGGCAAAAACCTGATGTGTGAAAGTAGTCTAAGTCCTTGATGATCACCAACCTGACTTATGGTGAAGCTGTGCTTACAGGCTCAGCCTCAGCAATGGGCAGAACGCGGTTCCATAGTCTCAGAGTGCAAAAGTGACTCAGGCTCACACATAGATGCCAATGTGATCCGGCAAGTCGGAATAGCCATCACGTGTACCAAAATAGGACAGGAGCAGCTCTGGTATCTGGGGAAGATGGTGATCAGTGAATATATTAGCACATTTACATGGGTTTAGACAATAAAACAGTTGTAGGTATGGTACTTCTTCTTAAAATAAGAAATTCCTGATATCTTGTAGTTTTTATACTGGCCAATAGGCCTCAGAATAGACCAGCAGTTCTTAAAATGTGCTCTGATATCTCTCAGCAGTATTAAATGCATCCCTTTAACATTGATGGTAGAAATGAGCCACTATTACATTGGATATCAGATACACTGGATGGACAGCAATGTGAGCAGCCTCTTCTTACCTCAGCACCCCTGATATAAACAGAATTGGATAAGATAGACAGGGTGGACAGCAGAGTGAGCAGCCTCTTCTTATTTCATCACGCCTCTTACCTTAAGTATTACATCATTTGAAAAGGATGGACAGCAGTGTGAGCAGCCTCTTCTTATCTTATCACCCCATATCTCCAGTATTAGATCCGCAAGACAGGGAGGACAGCAGTGTGAGCAGCCTCTTACTTCAGCACCCCTGGTATCTTCAGTGTTACATCAGATAGGCAGATTGGACCAAAAATTTGAGCAGTCTCTTCTTTCCTCAACAACCCTGATATTTCCAGTATTAGGGCAGATAGGCAGGGTGGACAGCAGTATGAGCAGCCTGTTCTTACTTCAACACCCCTAGTATCTCCAGTATTAGATCAAATACACATGGTTTATAGAAATGTGAGCGACCTTTCTTACCTCAGCACCTCTGGTATCTCTAGTATTAGATCAGAGAGACAGGATGGAAAGCTGTGTGAGCAGCCTCTTCTTACCTCAGCACCCCTGGTGTCTTCAGTATTAGATCAAATTGATAGGGTGGACAGCAGGGTGAGCAGCCTCTTCTTACCTCAGCATCCCTGATATCTCCGGTATTCGATCAGATAGACATGGTGGGCAGAAGTGTGAGCAACCTCTTCTGACCTCAGCATCCCTGATATCTCCAGTATTAGATCAGATAGATAGGATGGACAGCCTCTTCTTACCTCAGTATACCTGGCATCTCCAGTATTATATCAAATACACAGGGTGGAGAGCAGTGTGAGCAGCCTCTTCTTACCTCAACACCCTTGGTACCTCTATTATTAGATCAGATAGACAGGGTTGACAGCACTGTGAGCGGTCTCTTTTTACCTCAGTACCCCTGCTATCTCCATTATTATATCAGATAGACAGAGTGGACAGAAAGTGTTAGTAGCCTCATCTTACCTCAGCACCCCTGGTATCTGCAGTATTAGATCAGAGAGACAGGGAGGATAGCAGTGTGAGCAGCCTCTTCTTATGCCTGGTATCTTTAGTATTAGATCAAATAAACAGGGTGAACAACAAAGTGGACAGCATCTTCTTACCTCAGAACCCATTGTAGCTCCAGTATTAGATCAGATAGACAGGGAGGGCAGCAGTGAGAGCAGCCTCTTCTTACCTCATCACTTCTAGTATCTCCAGTATTTGATCAAAATATGAACCAGGAGCACATTTTCCTACAACTGTGAGGGCATAGCTTTCAATTCGCACATACTCACAGTCATTTACTTACGGTAATTAACATTCGGGGACAGTTTTTTCTCTGTGTAACAAGATGGCAGCCATCTAATTGTTATACTGACTTCCTCCCTATAATGACATTTCCTTGGTGTTTTTTTCTATTCACGGAGATCTGTAACAATTTCAGTCCAACATGAACCTTTTTTTCCCATGTGGTAAACTTTATTTTCTTTACTCTAGTTGAATGTTAGACTTTGAAGGGACCTCAAGGGAATTTTACTGAACTTATTATGGCTTGCATCACAAGAACAGCAGTTCTGTTATAGTTATTATGACTTCTGTGACACTATGAAGCCTCGAAGAACTGTGTCTACTGTCGTCACAGTCCCGTCTCATCACTTGCATTGGGCTGTCCCGTTAAAAAAAAAAAAGTGACATGCCATTTCCTTGCCTTTGGCAATCTAGTCGCTGTGTTACCGTACAGCTGTTTTCATTGTTAACCTAATTCTGTAACCAGTCAGGAACCCCCGGTCCCAATCACTCATGAATATCTTGTCAGGTTACCGCATACTCAGCGTACGACTCTCTGTCCTCAACCATTATCTAAATCTAATGTGACCTGACTTCCCCGTAAATCCCTCAGTGTTCTCCGCACTTCGGTGTCATTTGTATTATTTGCACAAGTTGGCCGTCTGGCTACTGTTATTCCAGCATTGTGTATGCCACGTCCGCTCCGCACCGCCACCATGTTTCCCGCTTCCCTTCCCTCTCGTGAAGGTTGTCCGTGATAAACATTTCTATGCTCCTTCCGTTGCTCCAGCAGATTCAGCAAGGTGAATTGAGGGATCTCTTTAGGGAGGGCAGAGCAAATTAAAGCTCACCGCAGGAAAGTTGTGCCCCTGGCACTGTTCTTATGCAACAGCTGCAGATACAACAACTATCATCTGACATTCTGACATATACGTCGAGCGAAGCAGCGAGCTAGCCAATGCGTACACAATATCGCACAGGGCTCCAAGTCCCAGCCTTAAGCAAAACAGGTGTATGACATCCTGTTGCTAGTCATTTGGGGCTAAGTGTACGAGGACAGACATCTGAAAGGAGAACAGATGAAATGAGCAGGGAAGGTTAAGGTGTGGGTTGACAAGCTCATTGATAATATTTTAGAGGGAAACCAACCTGGCTGACTACAAATGACTTCTAATATCTCTTCTGTTTTTTTTTTTGGTTTTTTTTTTGCTATTTTTTTGGAAACTGGAGGCCATGACCACGATGAAAATGGACTCATTCGTTATAGGGGGCCGAGGATTTTCTTGCCAGGAAGGAAAATTCTTCATCAAATAACTATGTAGTGGGAAAGTCTGTAATTATTCAACCAAGGGGGGGTAGATGGCAGACCCCTGGACAGAACTCAGGATGAACTAACAGCGAAAAAGAACCCGAACACATATCCAAAATTCAAATAAAGAAAAATATTTATTCAAGGATACATATACCATAAGGAGGGGTGGGAAAATACCAAAGAAAGGGCAACATAGAAAGGGCAATGATTATTCAAACTCCATACAATGTGGCCGAAGCATCATATCATAGTATAGTTGTCAAGAAAATCCAAACGAATGGTCATTACACCACAGAAATGCAAGTATCATAAGATCTAATCAAAAAGAAAGTAAGTATAGAGATGTGTGCAGGCATTTTAGGAGTTAATGTGAGATGCACAAAAACAATCATGCAAGGGGGCTGGAATGGGACCAATTGTCTCAAAGCATATGTATGCATCCATCACTAGAGTAAAGTAAATACATTTGATGGCCACCCAGTAAATTACCTTGTTCCTGTATGTCCAGAGTCCCCGGAATGCGCCCTGCCCCGACGCGCGTTTCGGCATCTGCCTTCGTCAAGGAGGAAAAACTCAGGATGAGAAAAGTGAGCACCTTTTACAGACTCTGGTTTAGGTACAATAATTCTCCATCCTCTTTGCTTTTTCTGTGTCACAGTAGTTCTGGCATTGTTGTCATGAATCAGGTGGTACAGGATGAACAGAGCCATAGGTGTCTTTCAGAAAGGAATTGAATTGGAATTGCAGGAGGAAATGAAAAGTTTATTTTTTTATAGTCAGGGGGCACAGTGTATATTATTTATAGTCGGGGCACAGTGTATTTATTATTTACATTCAGGGGACACAGTGTATATTTATAGTGTGGGGCACAGTGTGTATTATTTAAAGTCAGGGGTCATAGTGAGCGGTCAGGACGAGGTGCAGCACATTGTAGCAGCCCCCGGTTCGGGAAACAAGCTTTTTTTCTGGTCCCCTGATGAACCCTGGCTTATATCCCGGGGGGAAACGCGTCGGGATGGGCAACAAACCGATAAGTACTATCTGTACTATTTTTTCTATGACCATGACCATGATCTAACTATGGATCACCTAAATCCCTGCAGTGTGCTATATAACTGGGTATTATTATCTCTGATTGAGCATTTGTGAGCGTTTTTGTGCCTTAATAGCTGTGACTATATTGTGACTTATGATACTGGGCAGTTTGACTATGGTATGAATTGAATCACTAGCTGGCTATTATATATAGTATACTAAGTATTGTGGTGTATAAGAATATTTCATAAGCATCCACGAACGTGATGGTGTTTCTACATTTATGGATACATCCTTATTTATATGTTTTTGAGAATCTAATATCTAAATGAACCAGCAACAGTGCTACTGCTCTATATTGGTTATTTCTCTCTTTGTATACCGTCTAATATTTATGACTGATGAGATAAGATCTATTAGCCTACATTTGTTCTGACATAAGATGTATCAGTCCATATCTTAATATAAGGCACATACCATAACGTCATCAATCTCTGCTCACAAACTGCACCCTAGTTATTAGGCATCATTCAGGACTCTTACTAATGAATCCTGAAACAAAATATCTGGAATATGAGAAAACCGATATATACCTTGCAGGTGTTATTTAAGCACTTTTTTGCACATTTGCACTTTAATTAATTCAATTATTATTGGTGTCGGTGGTGGTGTTTCTTTGGTAGTCCTCGCTACGGTCTTAAGGGAGAGCCGTCGTCGAGTGGGGGCGCCATGTCGAATTTAGGGTGCCAACCTCCGCGGTAAGGTAGGGTGAGTTAGGGAGAGAGCACCCCCTCACCTATTTACCTCTATCCTTTATAGTGTTTAGTTATATGGTTAAGTAATACTGTCTCCTGACCCTAACAAGTCATTTTTACCTGATTTAATAAAAGTTATATTTTAGGGGCAATTTTTGTCTTTTCTGGTTGAAAAATCCATCACTAGAGTAAAGTAAACACATTTGATGGCCACCCAGTAAATTACCTTGTGCCTGTATGTCCAGAGTCCGCAGAATGTGCCCCGCCCCGACGCGCGTTTCGGCATCTGCCTTCGTCAAGGGGGAAAAAGTGAGCACCTTTTACAGACTGGTTTAGGTACAATAATTCTCCATCCTCTTTGCTTTTTCTGTGTCACAGTAGTTCTGGCATTGTTGTCATGAATCAGGAGGTACAGGATGAACAGGACCATAGGTGTCTTTCAGAAAGGAATTGAATTGGAATTGCAGGAGGAAATGAAAAGAAAAGTTTATTTTTTTATAGTCAGGGGGCACAGTGTATATTATTTATAGTCGGGGCACAGTGTATATTATTTATAGTCAGGGGACACAGTGTATATTTATAGTGTGGGGCACAGTGTGTATTATTTAAAGACAGGGGTCACAGTGTATATTATTTATAGTCAGGGGGCATAGTGTATATTTTTTTATAGTCAGGGGCACAGTGTGTATTATTTATAGTCAGGGGGCACAGTGTATATTATTTATAGTCAGGGGGCACAGTGTATATTATTTATTATCAGGGGGCACAGTGTGTATTATTTATAGTCAGGGGGCACAGTGTATATTATTTATAGACAGGGGGCACAGTGTATATTATTTATAATCAGGGAGCACAATGTATATTATTTATTGTCATGGGGCACAGTGTGGATTATTTATAGTCAGGGGGCACAGTGTATATTATTTATTACCAGAGGGGACAGTGTGTATTATTTATAGTCAGGGGGCACAGTGTATATTATTTATAGACAGGGGGCACAGTGTATATTATTTATAATCAGGGAGCACAATGTATATTATTTATTGTCATGGGGCACAGTGTGGATTATTTATTGTCAGGGGGCACAGTGTATATTATTTACAGTCAGGGGGCACAGTGCATATTATTTATAGTCAAGGGGCATAGTTGGAATTATTTATAATTGAAGTACAGTGTATAATATTTATAGTCAGAGGGCACAGTATGTATTATTTATAGTCAGGTGGCACAGTGTACATTATTTATAGTCATGGGGCACAGTGTGTATTATTTATAGTCATGGGGCACAGTGTGTATTATTTGTAGTCAGTGGCACAGTGTTTATTTATAGTGAGGGGCACAATGTGTATTATTTATAAGAATGGGGCACAGTGTGTTCTATTTACAGTCAGGGCACACAGTGTATAATATCTATAGATAGAGGGCACAGTGTATATTATTTACAGTCAGTGGGCACAGTGTATATTTATAGTGTGGGGCACAGTGTGTATAATTTATAGACAGGGAGCACAGTGTATAATATTTATAGCCAGGGGGCACAGTGTTTACTATTTATAGTCAAGGGGCACAGTCTATATAGTGAAGGGCACAGTATATATTGTTTATAGTCAAGGGCACAGTGTATATTATTTATAATCAGGGGCAGAGTATGTATTTATAGTCTGGGGGCACAGTGTATATTATTTATAGTCAGGGCACAGTGTATATTTATAATCAGGGGGCACAGTGTGTGTTATTTTTAGTCGGGGGCACAGTATATAATATTTGTAGTTGTCACAGTGTGCATTTATTGTTATTATTTATTATATTTATTATTTATTGTTGAGTATTTATAGTGTATTATTTATATTTGGGGGCTGTTATGATCCAGTGACCTTGGAGCCGCATGAGACTTTCTCAGGAGTAGGTGGAACCTATACTGACCGCAAACCCTAAACTGACACTGCAACTAGAAGTAGCCGTGGTGTGTACCTAACAATCCTAGACACCTCGACACAGCCGGAGGACTAAATACCCCTATAGATGGCAATGGGAATCCTATCTTGCCTCAGCGCAGAACCCCAAAGGATAGGCAGCCCCCCACAAATATTGACTGTGAGTATTAGAGGAAAGACACACGCAGGCAGAAAACAGGGTTTAGCAAAAGAGGCCACTCTAGCTAAATAGAAAAGGATAGGACAGAATGCTAAGCGGTCAGTATTAAAACCCTGAAAATATCCACAGCAGATAATACAAAAATTCCACCATCTAACTAAAGACATGAAACGTATATCTGCATCTCCTGAGAATCCAACTTGACTGGAAAAATCCTGACACAGTCTAAGCTGGACAAGAAAATACAATGAATAGCACTGATCTGTAAAGCACACAGCATGTGTGCTGCAGAAACAAAAACCAGACACTTATCTTTGCTGATTTGGTAGCAGGGCAGGAGGACCAGACTGAGATCCAAAACTTTCAAGAACAATGGACAACTGGCAAGGACTAATGAATCCATCAACCTTAAATACCCCAGTCAGCACTGCAATCAGCAGGGACACCTGCCCAGGATTGCAAGCCAGGGACAACTGCATTACCACCAACAACCACCGGAGGGAACCAAAGAGCAGAATTCACAACAGTACCCCCCCCTTGAGGAGGGGTCACCGAACCCTCACCAGAGCCCCCAGGCCGATCAGGAGGAGCCAGATGAAAGGCACGAACCAAATCAGCAGCATGGACATCAAAGGCAAAAACCCAAGAATTATCCTCCTGGCCATAACCCTTCCATTTGACAAGGTACTGAAACCTCCACCTCGAAAAGCGAGAATCCAAAATCTTCTCAACCACATACTCCAACTCCCCATCAACCAACACAGGGGCCGGAGGATCAACAGAGGGAACAACGGGCACCACATATTTCCGCAATAAAGATCTATGGAAGACATTATGGATAGCAAAAGAGGTCGGAAGCGCCAATCGAAAAGACACCGGATTAATAATCTCAGAAATCCTATAAGGACCAATAAACCGAGGCTTAAACTTAGGGGAAGAAACCTTCATAGGAACATGACGGGAAGACAACCAAACCAGATCCCCAACCCGAAGCCGGGAAACAACACACCGACGACGGTTAGCAAAACGTTGAGCCTCCTCCTGAGACAACACCAAATTGTCCACCACATGAGCCCAAATCTGCTGTAACCTGTCAACCACAGAATCCACACCAGGACAGTCAGAAGGCTCAACCTGCCCTGAAGAAAAACGAGGATGAAAACCAAAATTACAAAAGAAGGGCGAAACCAAAGTAGCCGAACTAGCCCGATTATGAAGGGCAAACTCGGCCAATGGCAAGAAAGCCACGCAATCATCCTGATCTGTTATGATTCTAGTGGTAGAGAATCTCTGGTATTCAGACTAAGTCCGCAATAACATAGAACTGCTCTAGGGAGGTGGAAACTAGGCTAACCGCATAACTGATTTTAACACGCAACTAGAGGTAGCCGGTGAACGTGCCTACGTTGATTCTAGACGTCTCGAGCCAGCCGGAGAACTGACTACCCCTAGAGGGAAAATAAGACCTCACTTGCCTCCAGAGAAATTAACCCCAAAGATATAGAAAGCCCCCAACAAATAATAACGGTGAGGCAAGAGGAAAACACAAACGTAGAGATGAACTAGATTTAGCAAAGTGAGGCCCACTAAACTAGATAGGCAGAAAATAGAAAGTGAACTATGCGGTCAGCAGAAAACCCTGCAAAAACATCCACGCTGAGTATTCAAGAACCCCCGCACCGACTGACGGTGTGGGGGGAGAATATCAGCACCCTAGAGCTTCCAGCGAGCTAGAAAATCACATTTTGAGCAAGCTGAACAAAAAACACTGATAATGCAAATGATCCAAAGTATGCAAACTGGACTTAGCTTTTCTTGCATGAGGCAGATGGCAAGGAATCAGGAGGAGACCAAATAGGACTGAATACATCGATACCAGGCAAGAGACTGAGTCCTAAGGAGGACTAAATAGGGAAAACCCACAGCTTAATGAAACAGCTGAAGCCCAGGCATGCAGAAAGACATGACTCATACAATACCATTAGTGACCACCAGAGGGAGCCCAGAAACACAGTTCACAACAGTACCCCCCCCCTTGAGGAGGGGTCACCGAACCCTCACCAAGACCCCCAGGACGATCAGGATGAGCAGCGTGAAAGGCATGAACCAAATCAGCCGCATGAACATCAGAGGCGACAACCCAGGAATTATCCTCCTGACCATAACCCTTCCATTTAACCAAATATTTAAGTCTACGTCTAGAGATACGAGAATCCAAGATCTTCTCCACTACGTACTCCAACTCGCCCTCAACCAAAACCGGAGCAGGAGGCTCAACAGCAGGGACCACAGGCACCACGTACCGCCGCAACAAGGACCTATGAAATACATTATGAATAGCAAATGATGCTGGAAGGTCCAAACGAAAAGACACCGGGTTAAGGATTTCCAAAATCTTATAAGGACCGATAAAGCGAGGCTTGAACTTAGGAGAGGAGACCTTCAAAGGAACATGCCGAGAAGACAACCAAACCAAATCCCCAACACGAAGTCGGGGACCCACACCGCGGCGACGGTTGGCAAAACGCTGAGCCTTCTCCTGTGACAATTTCAAATTGTCCACCACATGGTTCCAAATCCGCTGCAACCTATCCACCACAGAATCAACCCCAGGACAATCAGAAGGTTCAACCTGACCCGAGGAAAAACGAGTATGAAAACCAAGATTGCAGAAAAAGGGCGAAACCAAAGTGGCAGAACTAGCCCTATTATTAAGGGCAAACTCGGCCAGTGGCAAAAAGGTCACCCAATCATCCTGATCAGCAGAAACAAAACATCTTAAATAAGCTTCCAACGTCTGATTAGTTTGCTCGGTTTGGCCATTAGTTTGAGGATGAAAAGCCGATGAGAACGACAAGTCAATACCCATCTTAGCACAAAAGGATAGCCAGAATCTGGACACAAACTGGGACCCTCTGTCAGACACAATATTCTCAGGGATGCCGTGCAAACGAACCACATTCTGAAAGAACAAAGGAACCAAATCGGAGGAGGAAGACAACTTAGGTAAGGGCACCAAATGGACCATTTTAGAAAAACGATCACACACCACCCAGATGACAGACATCTTCTGAGATACTGGAAGATCCAAAATGAAATCCATGGAAATGTGCGTCCAAGGCCTTTTCGGGATAGGCAAGGGCAAAAGCAACCCGCTGGCATGAGAACAGCAAGGCTTAGCCCGAGCACAAATCCCACAGGACTGCACAAAGGAACGCACATCCCGCGACAAGGAAGGCCACCAAAAGGACCTAGCCACCAAATCTCTGGTACCAAAAATCCCAGGATGCCCCGCAAACACCGAAGAATGAATCTCGGAAATAACTCTGCTGGTCCATCTATCAGGGACAAACAGTCTCCCTGGTGGGCAACGATCAGGTCTATCAGCCTGAAATTTCTGCAGCACTCGTCGCAAATCTGGGGAGATGGCAGACAAAATCACTCCCTCTCTGAGAATACCAGCCGGTTCCGAGACTCCCGGAGAGTCAGGCACAAAACTCCTAGAAAGCGCATCAGCCTTCACGTTCTTCGAACCAGGCAGGTATGAGACCACAAAGTCAAAACGGGAGAAAAACCACGACCAACGAGCCTATCTAGGATTCAGACACTTGGCAGACTCGAGATAAATCAGATTTTTATGATCAGTCAAGACCACCACACGATGCTTAGCTCCCTCGAGCCAATGACGCCACTCCTCAAATGCCCACTTCATAGCCAACAACTCCCGATTACCAACATCACAGTTCTGCTCAGCAGGCGAAAATTTTCTGGAAAAGAAAGCGCATGGCCTCATCACAGAGCAATCAGAGCTTCTCTGCGACAAAACGGCCCCCGCACCAATCTCAGAAGCATCAACTTCAATCTGGAAGGGAAGAGAGACATCCGGCTGGCAAAAGACTGGTGCTGAAGTAAACCGGCGCTTCAGCTCCCGAAAGGCCTCCACGGCCGCAGGAGACCAATTAGCAACATCAGAACCTTTCTTGGTCATATCCGTCAAAGGTTTAACTACGCTAGAAAAATTAGCGATAAAACGACGGTAAAAGTTAGCAAAGCCCAAGAACTTCTGAAGGCTCTTAACAGACGTGGGCTGAGTCCAGTCATGAATGGCACGGACCTTGACTGGGTCCATCTCCACAGTAGAAGGGGAAAAAATAAAACCCAAAAAAGACACCTTCTGTACTCCAAAGAGACATTTTGAGCCCTTCACAAACAAAGCATTATCACGCAGAACCTGAAACACCATCCTGACCTGGTTCACATGGGACTCCCAATCATCAGAAAAAAACAAAATATCATCCAGATAAACAATCATAAATTTATCCAGATATTTCCGGAAGATGTCATGCATGAAGGACTGAAACACAGAAGGGGCATTAGAGAGTCCAAACGGCATCACCAAGTACTCAAAATGACCCTCGGGCGTATTAAATGCTGTTTTCAATTCATCTCCCTGCTTAATGCGCACAAGGTTATACGCACCACGAAGATCTATCTTGGTGAACCAACTGGTACCCTTAATCCGAGCAAACAAATCAGACAACAATGGCAAAGGATACTGAAACTTGACCGTGATCTTATTCAGAAGACGATAATCTATACAAGGTCTCAAAGACAAGTCCTTTTTGGCCACAAAAAAGAATCCTGCACCAAGAGGAGAAGAGGATGGATGAATATGTCCCTTCTCCAAAGACTCCTTTATATAACTCCGCATCGCGGCATGCTCTGGTACAGACAAATTAAAGAGTCGACCCTTAGGAAATTTACTACCAGGAATCAAATTTATAGCACAATCACAGTCCCTATGAGGAGGAAGGGCACTGGACCTGGGCTCACTAAATACATCCTGGTAATCTGACAAAAACTCAGGGGTCTCAGAAGGAGTGGAAGAAGCAATAGACACCAATGGAGTATCACCATGAATCCCCCGACAACCACAACTTGACACAGTCATAGCTTTCCAATCCAAAACTGGATTATGGATCTGTAGCCATGGCAGACCCAAAACGACCACATCATGCAAATCATGCAGAACAAGGAAGCGAATCACCTCCTGATGTACAGGAGTCATGCACATGGTCACTTGCGTCCAATACTGAGGTTTATTCTCCGCCAATGGCGTAGCATCAATTCCTCTAAGAGGAATAGGAAATTCCAACGGCTCCAGGACAAAACCACAGCGCCTGGCAAACGACAAATCCATCAGACTCAGAGCAGCACCAGAATCCACAAAAGCCATGACTGAGTAAGAAGACAATGAACAAATTAAGGTCACAGACAAAATAAATTTAGGCTGTAAAGTACTAATGGCGACAGGATTAACAACTCTTTTTAAGCGCTTAGAGCATGCTGAGATAACATGCGTTGAATCACCACAGTAAAAACACAACCCATTTTGACGTCTATGATTTTGCCATTCGGCTCTGGTCAGAATTCTGTCACATTGCATAGGGTCAGGTGTCCGTTCAGACAGCACCGCCAAAGGATTAGCAGATTTGCGCTCCCGCAAACGCCAATCAATTTGAATGGCCAGAGCCATTGAATCATTCAGACTTGTAGGGATAGGAAACCCCACCATTACATTCTTAATGGCTTCAGAAAGACCATTTCTGAAATTTGCGGCCAGGGCACACTCATTCCATTGAGTAAGCACGGACCATTTCCGAAATTTTTGACAATATACCTCAGCTTCATCCTGACCTTGAGAGAAAGCTAGCAAGGCCTTTTCGGCCTGATTTTCAAGATTAGGCTCCTCATAAAGCAAACCAAGCGCCAGAAAAAACGCATCAACATTCACCAATGCAGGATCTCCTGGCGCCAGAGAGAAAGCCCAATCTTGAGGGTCGCCACGCAAGAAGGAGATAACAATTTTAACTTGCTGAGTGGAATCCCCAGAGGAACGAGGTCTCAGAGACAGAAACAATTTACAATTATTCCTAAAATTCAGGAACTTAGATCTATCTCCAAAAAACAGCTCAGGGATAGGTATTTTTGGTTCAGATATAGGACTATGAGTGACAAAATCCTGAATACTTTGCACCCTTGCAGCAAGCTGATCCACACTAGAAGTCAGAGTCTGAAAATCCATGTCTGCAGCAGAGCTCAAAACCACTCAGAGTATAAGGGGAAGAAAGAAGCTAGACAGACTGCAACAAAAAAAAACCAAAAAAAAAACCTCAGAACTTCTTTTTAATCCCGCTTCTGCGATGCTTTAAACATTTTCTTTTTGGGCCTGGTATACTGTTATGATTCTAGTGGTAGAGAATCTCTGGTATTCAGACTAAGTCCGCAATAACATAGAACTGCTCTAGGGAGGTGGAAACTAGGCTAACCGCATAACTGATCCTAACACACAACTAGAAGTAGCCGGTGAACGTGCCTACGTTGATTCTAGACGTCTCGAGCCAGCCGGAGAACTGACTACCCCTAGAGGGAAAATAAGACCTCACTTGCCTCCAGAGAAATTAACCCCAAAGATATAGAAAGCCCCCAACAAATAATAACGGTGAGGCAAGAGGAAAACACAAACGTAGAGATGAACTAGATTTAGCAAAGTGAGGCCCACTAAACTAGATAGGCAGAAAATAGAAAGTGAACTATGCGGTCAGCAGAAAACCCTGCAAAAACATCCACGCTGAGTATTCAAGAACCCCCGCACCGACTGACGGTGTGGGGGGAGAATATCAGCACCCTAGAGCTTCCAGCGAGCTAGAAAATCACATTTTGAGCAAGCTGAACAAAAAACACTGATAATGCAAATGATCCAAAGTATGCAAACTGGACTTAGCTTTTCTTGCATGAGGCAGATGGCAAGGACTCAGGAGGAGACCAAATAGGACTGAATACATTGATACCAGGCAAGAGACTGAGTCCTAAGGAGGACTAAATAGGGAAAACCCACAGCTTAATGAAACAGCTGAAGCCCAGGCATGCAGAAAGACATGACTCATACAATACCATTAGTGACCACCAGAGGGAGCCCAGAAACACAGTTCACAACACTGATCAGCAGACACAAAGCATCTCAAATAAGTCTCCAAGGTCTGATTAGTTCGCTCGGTTTGGCCAGTTGTACTGTTATGATCCGGTGACCTTGGAGCCGCATGAGACTTTCTCAGGAGTAGGTGGAACCTATACTGACCGCAAACCCTAAACTGACACTGCAACTAGAAGTAGCCATGGGGTGTACCTAACAATCCTAGACACCTCGACACAGCCGGAGGACTAAATACCCCTATAGATGGAAATGGGAATCCTATCTTGCCTCAGAGCAGAACCCCAAAGGATAGGCAGCCCCCCACAAATATTGACTGTGAGTATTAGAGGAAAGACACACGCAGGCAGAAAACAGGATTTAGCAAAAGAGGCCACTCTAGCTAAATAGAAAAGGATAGGACAGAATGCTAAGCGGTCAGTATTAAAACCCTGAAAATATCCACAGCAGATAATACAAAAATTCCACCATCTAACTAAAGACATGGAACGTATATCTGCATCTTCTGAGAATCCAACTTGACTGGAAAAATCCTGACACAGTCTAAGCTGGACAAGAAAATACAATGAATAGCACTGATCTGTAAAGCACACAGCATGTGTGCTGCAGAAACAAAAACCAGACACTTATCTTTGCTGATTTGGTAGCAGGGCAGGAGGACCAGACTGAGATCCAAAACTTCCAAGAACAATGGACAACTGGCAAGGACTAATGAATCCAGCAACCTTAAATACCCCAGTCAGCACTGCAATCAGCAGGGACACCTGCCCAGGATTGCAAGCCAGGGACAACTGCATTACCACCAACAACCACCGGAGGGAACCAAAGAGCAGAATTCACAACAAGGGGCACAGTGTATAATATTAATAGTCGGGGCACAGTGTATGTGATTTATAGTAATTGGACAGAGTATATATTATTCATAGTCAGGGCACAGTGTATATTATTTATATTCAGGGGGCACAGTGTGCATTTTTTATACTCAGGGGCCTCAGGGGCACATTGTACATTATACTTATAGTCAAGGGGCAGAGTATATATTTATAGTCAGGGGTCACAGTGTATATTATTTATAGTCAGGGGTACAAAGGATACTTTTTATTTTTGGGGCACCATGTATATTTTATATGTTGTGGGGCACAGTATTTATTTTTTTACTATTTCGTAAAAGTTATTGATAGAGTTGCCCCTAGATGCATATTTTTTTTGCAAGAAGTGTCCCATGGTCCTAAAGGTTGGGAAATACTAGTCTGGATTTTGCACTCTGATCCTTGGTAGTCTGAGACACTCCATCCTGCTCTTCGATGGGCCAGCCCAGAGAAGGGAGCATATGCAGCGCCCCAGAGTCCTGGTCGTTGCAGTATTGTCGCTCTTCCACAAGGGGGAGTGATGGTACGTCTGATGGCACTAAAGGAGTTCACCTGACCAGGTATCACAGTCACACATTACACTTCACACTCCAGCCACCAGGGGGAGCAAAATGTTCTATGTATTACGCCACTCCTCACACTCTGGTAAAACTGGGAGTCGGATAGGAAGTTAGAGAGAAGCTGACTGGGTTTTGCCCAGGTAACATCTAGTGAGAGAGAGAGTTGCTTGGGAAGATTCAGGGATGTCCCTGTCAGGGGTGGGATCCTGGCAGTGGCCTAGCACGAGACAGATCGTTACGGAGCCGTGCCTGCACCTCATTGCGGCGGCATCCTAAGAAAGGACACGAAGCGAAGTATATTGTGGAGAAGTGAGAAACGAGATCACAGCACAAAGTAGATAGAACCAGGAGGAGTCGTGCCCCAAGATCGGCAACATCCTTCTGAGGCGCGTAGCCGGGGAAGTAATAGGCTCTACACATTACTTTGAACTATGGCAGGGCAGTTAACTCTAGGTTGGCTGTCTCACCTTGACACCTAATGAAGACAACGGAGGCAATTGTGGGAGAGGGGCATCTCTAGGGTCCCTATAAAATAACTCCAGGCCTACCCCGTCATACGGGTGCGTCCTATCCAAACCATCTGGGGGACAGAGAGAGAGAACAGAAACATACACGACAGTTGTGAGGACTATCCGGTGGTGCTCAGCAGGGAAGTACTACAACACACAGGCGCTAGTAGGAAGGCTACTGATTTCCACCTGCAAAGGGAACTCTGGATGTGCCTTCAGACCGGCCGGTCTCAGCCAGCCCTGTTAGCAGTGCTCTGGATTGCAGATGCCGAAGCCTTCAGTAAAGAGGTAAAGAGACTGATACCCTGTGTCCTCATCATTTACTGCGACCTACACCATTATCATCTACTCATCTAGGGAAGCCCTGGGGACATACTTCACCTGTGGGAAGTTACAACATCTAGCTGCCATTCCATCACCCCAGCGGACCCCTAGCAGTGTCGGTCACCCTGACCGAATACCACAGGTGGCATCACGAACACTTGACAAACTCTCACCTACACCTTTATTTGGGCGCCCCTTAGCAGGGCCACAGACCGGGTCGGGCCACCGTGACACCCCTAGAACAGAGACCGAGGGAACCCGGTACCGAGTACCCCACTGCCCTGCGTCTGGGGGTCGCTCCACTTATCTCAGGGTTCCAGATCAGATTGCCTTTTGAAAAGTTAACACAGGGTAAGGATCCTTAAAAAAAAAAGCAATTCTCTTCCACTCCAGTGCTACCGCTCTTATGGCCCAAGTGAGGACCAGAAGTGATGACATCCCAACCACCAGTCACCTAATCCTGTAAGCAATCAGTGGCCTCACAAGTCAGATGACTATGAAGTTGGGTCTTCATCACCTCAGGTCTCAATGAGAACTATCAAAGTGGGTTCTAGTGGTAATTATTTGATTTTTTTTCTGTCTTTCTACAAAGATCTCTACCTTCTGGAAACATGGTAAAATAAGCATAGTATCCCCTTTTAACTATTTTTTTATTTTGCAGCATTTAACATTTCGAACAAGCATTTGAGCAGTGGCGTGTGAAAGGGTTAATGGAGGATATAGAAAGATGGAGTTCTTTGCCTACACTGAACAGTTAATTAAACCGGGTTTGCGTCAGTCAGAGTAGCACCCCCAAGTGACACGGTCATGTGCTGGAACTTACCGTGCCGCGGTCTGCTGAGAGTTTTTATTAAAGTTTCCTATTTGCTAATCTGAGTAGCCTGCTGGAAATAGTAAAACCATCGCAATGTTTCCACGCTAACTCCTGTGGGCTCAATTTCCCTGCAATGTATCACGTTCTATATGAGTGAGTTCACATGCTATGCCGACTTGATTTTCATCTGATTAACAGGGCGATTAAATTAACAACTCTTTACTAGTTGCTGCGGAGGATATCAGGACTAGAACCCAAATGTAGGAGAAAAAAAATAATAGGACAGTCAGTGGCGTAACTACAAAGTTATGGGCCCCGGTGCGAACTTCCAAATGGGGCCCCCCCCCTACCCCCCCACCTTCCCCCGCCCCGCTTCCCCTAGATACGCCTCGGACTGTTGCAGGAATCTCCTGCACTGCAACATGGTGTTGGGTGCCAGCACAGTGGTATATCCAGCACAGCCCGCACAGTGGTATATCCAGCACAGCCCGCACAGTGGTATATCCAGCACAGACCGCACAGTGGTATATCCAGCACAGACCGCACAGTGGTATATCCAGCACAGACCGCACAGTGGTATATCCAGCACAGACCGCACAGTGGTATATCCAGCACAGCCCTCACAGTGGTATATCCAGCACAGACCGCACAGTGGTATATCCAGCACAGACCGCACAGTGGTATATCCAGCACAGACCGCACAGTGGTATATACAGCACAGCCCGCACAGTGTTATATACAGCAGAGCCCGCACAGTGGTATATAGAGCACAGCCCGCACAGTGTTATATACAGCAGAGCCCGCACAGTGGTATATACAGCAGAGCCCGCACAGTGGTATATCCAGCACAGCCCGCACAGTGGTATATACAGCACAGACCGCACAGTGGTATATCCAGCACAGACCGCACAGTGGTATATCCAGCACAGACCGCACAGTGGTATATCCAGCACAGACCGCACAGTGGTATATACAGCACAGCCCGCACAGTGTTATATACAGCAGAGCCCGCACAGTGGTATATAGAGCACAGCCCGCACAGTGTTATATACAGCAGAGCCTGCACAGTGGTATATACAGCAGAGCCCGCACAGTGGTATATCCAGCACAGACCGCACAGTGGTATATCCAGCACAGACCGCACAGTGGTATATCCAGCACAGACCGCACAGTGGTATATCCAGCACAGACCGCACAGTGGTATATCCAGCAGAGACCGCACAGTGGTATATACAGCACAGCCCGCACAGTGTTATATACAGCAGAGCCCGCACAGTGGTATATAGAGCACAGCCCGCACAGTGTTATATACAGCAGAGCCCGCACAGTGGTATATACAGCAGAGCCCGCACAGTGGTATATACAGCAGAGCCCGCACAGTGGTATATACAGCAGAGCCCGCACAGGGATATATACAGCAGAGCCCGCACAGGGATATATACAGCACAGCCCCCACAGGGGTATATACAGCAGAGCCCGCACAGGGATATATACAGCACAGCCCCCACAGGGGTATATACAGCACAGCCCGCACAGGGGTATATAGAGCACAGCCCACATCTCATCTCATCCCCCCCCCCCCCCCCCCGATAATGGCCCCACAGTCCGGTTAAAAAGAAAAAAAAAAAAAAACTCTCCTCACCTTTCCTTTTGCCCGCGCTGCTCCTGGCGGCTGCAGTCTGCCCAGGACACTGCAGGTGCGCGATGATATGACGTCATCGCGCACCCGCAGTGTACTGTCAGAGGCAGAGCGGGGAATGATGGGAGAGGAAGCGTCAGGTGACGCTCTCTCCTCCCATCATTGCATTGAACTATACCGGTGTCATAGACGCCGGTATAGTTAAATGCGGCGGCGGCGGCGGCACTGGGGGGGTTCCGGGGGAGGAACAGTGCAGCGGCCCACTACTGGCATCGGCTCTTCTGGCATTTGCCAGAAGTGCCCGATGGCCAGCCTGGCCCTGCTCAGACCTGCCGGCCCGGGGCCCCTGACCTGCGGGGCCCGGTCGCAATGGCGACCGCTGCGACCGCGGTAGTTACGCCCCTGAGGACAGTGCTAAAGACATGTAATATTCTTAGGCTAACGAATAGTGATGAGCGAATATACTCGTTACTCGAGATTTCCCGAACACGCTCGGGGGTCCTCCGAGTATTTTTTAGTGCTCGGAGATTTAGTTTTCATAACCTCAGCTGAATGATTTACATCTGTTAGCCAGCATAAGTACATGTGGGGGTTGCCTGGTTGCTAGGGAATCCCCACATGTAATCAAGCAGACTAGTAGCTGTAAATCATACAGCTGTGGCGAAGAAAACGAAATCTCCGAACACTAAAAAATACTCGGAGGACCCCCGAGCATGAACGGGAAATCTCGAGTTACGAGTATATTCGCTCATCACTAATAAGCAACTTTGTAACGTACCTTAGGTGAACTATTAGTTTATAAAATAAAAATTAAAACAGCAATTACTCATTAACCTTAGAACGCATACCCATAGAAATCTACACATTCACGCACCTGGGGCCTTTTAGGCCTGTTTACAATTATCATGGAATAACTCAAATAAAAATACTTTTCAAAGTTTATTGCAAAGTGAGGATGCATTCCCACTAGCGCAGGGGTCCGCCAGGACGGGATTCCGTAATGGATCTGACCTCCTGGTGACCCCAGCTAAGGCTGGCAGATGCATAAATGGGGCCTCGCAGGCCTGCCAGGTTACTTGTTTTCTATTTTCTGTAAAATTACTTTAGTTAGAATTTTGAAACTCTAGGTAATCCTCAGGTATATAGTTGTTAGTAATTTCCAGTTGTTCATATATTTTTATGTTATAGGCATTTCGGTATAACAACATTTTTTTGGGATTACCCCATATTCACGCACCTGGGGCCTTTTAGGCCTGTGTGCAAATAACACGGAATAACTCAAATAAAAATACTTTTCAAAATGTATTTTACAATTGCAAGGTAAGGATGCATTCCAACTAGCGCTGGGGTCCGCCAGGAGGGGATCCGTAATGGATCTGACCTCCTGGTGACCCCAGCTAAGGCTGGCGGTATCCTGGAGTTACCAGGAGGTCAGATCCATTATGGATCCCCTTCTGGCGAACCCCAGCACTACTGGGAACACAGCCTAAGATATGTATATTTCAAAACATAATTATGTGCATAAAACAACAAAAAAGTAAGTAAACGGGCACGCCAAATATAGGCATTCTATAAGCAATTTTTTTATGAAAACATTTTTTGGTTGTAGCAAACTTGGTGCAGGATTATTTATTTGTAACTTTACATATTCCCCCGACAATTCTCACATATTATTTTTTCGGCTGAATGTTCCTTGCATACATTTTGTCCGCAAGTAGAACAGAAACGCTCCGATTTTCTTTCCTTCTTTGGTGGACAAATATAGCAGCGCTTTCTTTTTTTTTCTCTTTGCTCTGGATGTTCCAGAAAGCGTATTCCACATCGGATCATTGCCTCCGTAATTTGCCTTGATAAGCATATCATGCTGCTTCTCTCCATCATAGTAGGCATCGAAAGTTCATAACAAAGTTCTGTCAAAAATAGACGTCTCTTGTCTTTCCTGTTGGCATGGAATTCTGGATTAGTTTGACAATAAACAATGTAGCTATTGAGGGCTGACACATCAAGGATATTGGAAAAAAGGGCAACAGGCCAACGTTTAGTCTGCCTTTTGCACGAATACTCTCCAATCATTTCGTGCATCTTGTCGACACCTCCTTTTGTATTATTATAATGCAGTATGATTTCAGGTTTTTTTTTCCTGTCATTGGTGTCAATACTTCCATCATGATGCATTGTACTCAGTAATATCACGGATTTTTCTTTCTTGGCTTTATAAGACACCATTGTTGCTTGATTGCAGAAACCGAATACACTCTCGTAGATTGTTCGCTGTGCATTGTGCTTCATGATTGGAGGAATTTCGCAGCGGTTTGGCCTCATAGTACCAACAAGTGTAAGTTGCTTTTGAAGCAAAAGTTGGCCATTTTAAAATTGGTAAAGTAATTATCCATTGTAATATTTTTATACTTTTTTTTTCTTATTTTTATTATTTTTATTATTTTTATGTTGTCATGCAGAATCCACACTCTTCCCAGCAATAGCAGAGTCATAAAAGTTCTTCCCCAGCAACAATACAGACAAAAAGACTGAGTATCACATGTAAACCTAGTACAGGCCTAAAAGGCCCCAGGTGCGTGAATATGGGGTAGTCCCAAAAAAAGGTTGTTATACCGAAATGTCTGTAACATAAAAATATATGAATAACTGGAAATTACTAACAACTATATACCTGAGGATTACCTAGATTTTCAAATTTCTAACTAAAGTACTTTTACAGAAAATAGAAAACAAGTAACCTGGCAGGGCTGCGAGGCCCCAGGTATGCGTTCTAGGGTTAAAGGGGTATTCCTATCCCAATATGTAGTAGGTGTAATAATAATAATAATAATAGTAGCAAATGCCTTCAATTAGAAATGTAGTATAGTTCTTCTGATTCGCTATGTCTCTTTCCTCATGTGCAGGGCAGTGAAGGGCCTTAGGTACCAATGGTTACGACTAGGTTTGAGCGACCTTGACTTTTTTAGGGTCGAGTCATGTTTCGCGAAACCTGACTGTTGGAAAAGTCGAGTCGGGCGAAATCGGCCGATTACAGCGCAAAGTCGAGGATCGGCCGGAACACGAAACCCTATGCACGTCAATGGGGATATTTTTATTATTTTTTCTCTCTCTCTCTCTCTCTCTCTCTCTCTCTCTCTCTCTCTCTCTCTCCCCTCCGTCCCAGCCCAGGAAATTTCGTTTTACACATTCCAAATCGCTACTGCGCACAAGCGATAAAATGATGGGCGTGCACGCCCTAACCCCTATGTCATCACTCTGCCCACGCTCCTTCATTGGCTGAAAAAATGGCGCTAAATGCGTCATACGAAACGCGACTTTGGCGCCAAGATCGCGTACCGCATGGCCGACCCCACACAGGGATCGGGTCGGGTTTCATGAGACGCCGACTTTACCAAAAGTCGGCGACTTATGAAAATGAACGATCCGTTTCGCTCAACCCTAGTTACGACCACCAGCAACTAGCTATCATTATATTAGTGGTCGTAACCATGGATACATAAGGTCCTGCAATGCCCTGCACATGAGGAAAGAGACATAGAGAATCAGAAAATCTATACTACATTTCTAATTGGAGGCATTTGCTATTATTATTATTATTATAATACCTACTACATATTGGGATAGGATCTTGAAGATGGAAATACCCCTTTAAGGCTGTCATAAACAGTAGCTAAATGTTAGAATAAAAATCAGTTTTCCTTCCTCAGCCCATTGAAAGCAGATGAACTCTCTAGTTAGCTGAGCGTACATGTACAGGGGGCGAGTTAGGAGAAAGGTTTCCATCCCTCTCCCTTCATGTCTTACTGTATCTTATATCAAGTCCTCTGATTTTGTTCCTAACAAAATTGTGAATTTTCTTATTAAACAATTCCATTAGTAGGTACGGGAAATCCTGGAAAATAAGAATGACGAAGCCATTAAGGATCCATGGTGTAAATTATGTCATCTTAAGACAATGCTTCTAAATAAATAAATCAAATCACCTTCGAGACAATTCCTATGACATTTTTTCATCTTTTGATATCCCTAAGTTTTCCGCACGTAAATCAAAGAAGCAAAACTCTTGTGCAGCCAGAGGGCCTTGCAGTAAAACTTCATAGCGACATAGTGTGGGCCCCACTGGACATCGAAAGATTAAGGTACTTATACAATTTCTAGGGGCTACAGTCAACAGAGAGATGATTATTCAGGAGTTTTGGTTCATTATGTTCCTTCAACGTGTCATACAAAATGACTGCAAAATATAACACTATTTTTTTTTTTTTTTTTTAAATAATGGAATTTTTTTTTAGTTTTCTTCCCATAAACATGTTAGCGGGTCAAAAATTTATCTGTAATGGCAGGAAAAGGCAAAACTAACATTGGTGGTTATATATACATATATATACACAGTGGGAGAAATAAGTATTTGATCCCTTGCTGATTTTGTAAGTTTGCCCACTGACAAAAATGTGAACAGTCTATAATTTTAAGTGTAGGTTAGTTTTAACATTGAGAGATAGAATATCAAAAATAAAATCCAGAAAATCACATTGTATAAATTATACAAATTTATTTGCATTTTGCAGTAAGAGATTAGTATTTGATTCCCTACCAATTATTAAGAGTTCTAGCTCCTACAGACCAGTTAGACACTCCTCCAAATCGTTACCTGCATTAAAGACAGCTGTCTTACATAGTCACCTTTAAAAAAGACTCCTGTCTGCAGACTCAGTTACTCAGTCAGACTCTACAATATGGGCAAGACCAAAGAGCTTTATAAGGATGTCGTGGACAAGATCATAGACCTGCACAAAGCTGGAATGGGCTACAAAACCATAAGTAAGACGCTGGGTGAGAAGGAGACTACTGTTGGTGAAATAGTAAGAAAATGGAAGAAATACAAAATGACTGTCAATCGATATCAATCTGGGGCACCGTGCAAAATCTCACCTCGTGGGGTATCCTTGATCATGAGGAAGTTGAGAGATCAGCCTAAACCTACATGGGGGAACTTGTTAATGATCTCAAGGCAGCTGGGACCACAGTCACCAAGAAAACCATTGGTAACACATAATGCCGTAAAGGTTTAAAATCCTGCAGTGCCCGCAAGGTCCCATGCTCAAGAAGACACATGAAGTTTGCAAATGAACACCTGGATGATTCTGTGAGTGATTGGGAGAAGGTGCTGTGGTCAGATGAGACAAAAATTGAGGTTTTTGGCTTTAACTCAACTCACCGTGTTTGGAGAAAGATAAATGCTGCCTATGACCCAAAGAACACCATCCCCACTGTCAAGCATGGCGGTGGAAACATTATGTTTTGGGGTGTTTCTTTCCTAATGGCACAGGACTACTTCACCGCATCAATGGGAGAATGGATGGAGCCATGTACCGTAAAATCCTGAGTGACAACCTCCTTCCCTTCACCAAGACATTAAAAATGGGTCATGGCTGGGTCTTCCAGCAAGATAATGGCTCAAAACATACAGCCAAGGCAACAAAGGAGTGGCTCAAAAAGAAGCACATTAAAGTCATGGAGTGGCCTAGCCAGTCTCCAGACCTTAATCCCATAGAAAACTTATGGAGGGAGTTGAAGCTCTGAGTTGCCAAGCGACAGCCTCAAAATCTTAATGATTTAGAGATGATCTGCAAAGAGGAGTGGACCAAAATTCCTCCTGATGTGCGCAAACCTCATCACCAACTACAAGAAACGTCTGACTGCTGTGCTTGCCAACAAGAGTTTTGCCAACAAGTATTAAGTCATGTTTGCCACAGGGATCAAATACTTATTTCTCCCTGCAAAATGAAAATACATTATATAATTTATATATTGTGATTTTCTGGATTTTATTTTTGATATTTTATCTCTCAATGTTAAAATGAACCTAGCCTTATAGACTGTTCATGTTCATGTTACAAAATCAGCAAGGGATCAAATACTTATTTCCCCCACTGTGTATATACAGTATATGTACAGTTGTGCTCAAAAGTTTACATACCCCAGCAGAATTTTTACTTTCTTGGCCTTTTTTCAGAGAATATGAATGATAACACCAGAACCTTTTCTCCACTCATAGTTAGCGGCTAGGTGAAGCCATTTATTGTCTAAATACTGTGTCTTCTCTTTTTTCATCATAATGACAACCCAAAACATCCAAATGACCCTGATCAAAAGTTCACATACCCCATTTCTTAATACCGTGTATTGCCCCTTCTAACATGAATGACAGCTTGAAGTCTTTTGTGGTAGTTGTGGATGAGGTTCTTTATTTTCTTAGATGGCAAAGCTGCCCACTCTTCTTGGCAAAAAGCCTCCAGTTCCTGTAAATTGCAACTAATTTTTTTTTCATTTGCAAGCCTTAAAAGAAATAGTCTTGTTCTTATTGAATATTGATGATTTCAATAATTCCATATATTTTTTTTTAATTATTGAGAGCCTTAAAAGATTAAGCAAAAAAAAAAAAAGATTCTTATTAGGTAGTAATGATTGTAGCAATTTAAAATATGTTTGTTTGCTTTTATTATCGTCAGCCTTAAAAAAAAAAGTTTTCTTCCTAGTGCCTTGTTGAAGGTGGAGAGATACTTTTACTGCAAGTTGCCATAATTTCCGGATGCAGATTTTAGCCATGTGGCAAGCACAAGTATAGCATATAAAATCTATGTGCTTCATATTTACCTGTCGCCCGGCCAAAATTGCAGCAATATGAAGCCGCAATAACTTTAGCAAACAGCGTGCGAAATTTGACAAGTGGTTTTGGATCATGTAGGTCAAAAGATTACACCAGGGTGGAAACATACAGAAGAGGGCCTTTGTGTTAGAACAACATATTGGCCCTTTGTAGTTTAATAACTCGTCATAATGCACAATTCCACCTTCTTTGGGGACACAAGTGGCCCCCTTACCGTTTGGGCCCTTGTGCGACACTACAGGTTGCACCAAATTTATATCCTCCCCTGAGTTACACGTCTTCTGTGACTGATTAATAAAATTTATATTTATTTCATTTTTATATCTAGTCATCCAGTGCCGGACTGGAGTGCCAAGGGACCACCCGTAACACTGACTCTGGGGGGGCCCACTGCTCAGCTACATGCAAATATAACATTACCCTTATTCACGAGTTTGCCTATGTTTCTATATGATAATAAACGGATAATAAATGAATGATGAGATGCTGCCCTAATCTGTAAATAAATGTATTGTGCCAACTATTTCTCATATAGGTGGAGTGGGGCCCACCAGGGAATTTACCTGTTCTCCCGTGGGCCAGTCCGAGACTTTATTCATCTATAACCATGTTCTGATTCACCCCCCCTTTTCCAATTAAACATTTACGATACTGTATATTGAGTAATAAAATCAGATTCAAATGCAACATCAAAGCTATGTTATCCTGGACCCGTTGAAGCGCAGTCGGCGCGAAACGGCCGTCGTCCTGTTTGCTCCTTGCACCTTTGTGTACACCCGCCACCCTAGAGGTATGTCCTCACCCCACTAAGTGGGAGAATAAAAGGACTTTTAAACGCATCACTTGGTGAGTGCCACTATTTCTTTTTCTTCATATTTCTCAAGCTATATTAACACTTTCATGCTCAAGGAATACAATATTTTTTTTCCATTTTCTTTTGTATTTGTATTATTTAAAGTGCATAGAAATAAAAAAAAAAGGGGGGACCACATCATCCCTTAAAGGCAGGGTTGGGATAAAGCCATCCGTTTTGTACCAGTTAAACTAGGTACAGAATATATTGCAGTGAAAACATAATACCTCTGGAAGGCTGGAGGCAAGATTCATTTAGACTGTTCTCACTGTCATCGATGTCACCGATTTGAAGCTTGTCTTGTTTACCGGATGAAGGTTTCACACTGTGTCAATGTTCTGCCAGCGTTCGGCATTAAAATGAGCAGTTAGTACAAGTCAGCCATAAACATGGCATATCTGTTAGACTGGCAGAAGCCACAGCAAGCTCCCTGGTGCAGCTTTTAAGCACTTGGCATGCTGCTATCTCAAACTGGAGAGGGGGCTGCGTGCATCATTTGGGCTTGAGTGCAATGCACTTGAAATAATTACTTTAATCAGCAAAAGTTAATTACTTTAAATCATAAATTAATGGCGGAGCATTTGGCTGAGCCTGATGTGTGCGGCGAAGCTGTCAAGCAAATATCACAGGTGAACCCGCGACCCCCTTCTCAATATCAATGGACGATGCAGCGGGGCTCACCTACTGTCTTCACCGCTCCGGGTACAGAAGGAGACATACCGGAGACAAAGGAAAAGCACCTTAAATTGTCCATGTACATAATTAAAGGGAAAAAAAAAAGAAATATAAAAATAATAACGTCTTTTCCACAGCAGATTGCCCCTTAGCAGGTGCTGCTGGAGGAGATGGCCCTTGATAATAATAAGATTTTAAAATGGCATCTGCCTTTATTTTACCGCACATTTGGAAAGAAGTGTAAAAGTAATGAACCCAGCTGATATGTTTTATGACTTATTAGTTAGCCGGGTTTGCTGTGGAGGAACATGAGACAAGAGAGATCTGAGACACATACAAGAGCACAAGATGCATTTTTACTGCTTAAAGGGGTCATTCGGGATTAGAAAATCATGGCCGCTTTGTACAAAAAGAACACCACCAATTTTAAGGATTTTGCATACTGTCTCAAATTTGACCACATTTTTCTATACAGTCCCTGCAAATTTGGGGCACCCTGACCAGAAAGATGTGGGGTTTATAGGAACATGGTCCAAAAGTGGGCGACTTCAGAAAAAGGTGAGGGACATTGCTGTGAACGGCAGGAGCAGGACTAAAACGTCTGTTTCCTCCATATTAATGCTGGTAAGTATGATTTGGGTATATTACAACTCAGCGAAATTAAATTGGGGATGAGCAACAAACCCTCACCCATCCCACAGACGAGTATTAAAAAATAAGCATCCTTGTTGTCCTAAGCCTGTACAATACCTTTAGGCCACATTCACACGGTCAGTATTTGGTCAGTATTTTACATCAGTATTTGTAAGCCAAAACCCGGAGTGGGTGAAAAATACAGAAGTGGTGATGTGTTCCTATTATACTTTTCCTCTTATTGTTCCAAAAAATACTCAAATACTGAACGTGTGTACTTGGTCTTAATGTGGAAGTTGAGGAACACACGACCCCCAGCAACAGGCAGCGTAGAGGCAGGAGAGCTGTGAGCTCCTGAAAACAGAAGACAAGAACAAGTTTTTAACCTTCTACAAATTTGGTTAAAGGGAATCTGTCAGCAGGTTTTTGCTATGTAATCTGAGGACAGCATGAGGTCGGGATTAACAATAATCAAGAGGAGCAGGGCACTTCTGGTCAGTAGGTGCCCAAGGAGGATCCTATCCCGTAACGCTCAAGCGCCTTCTCCTGGTCTTGAGTGGTAGTATCATTTTCTACCCACTGCGCTGTTCCTCTGGGTTCAGCATTTTTACTGGGCAAAGTGAATACTCTACACTGATGAATACTGATACTGATGGTTTATTGTACAGAACGAAACGTCTAAAGTTTGGATTGCTGTAAAGTTTAGAATGATGTCATTCAACAAATATCAATCTTTTATTATATCTAAGTGCCAAGTTTCATATCTACTGATGTAGGGGTTAAACCACTGAATTCAATGATGTGTCACTTGCTAGGCTCTGTTGTTTACTTACAATGAATGCTTTATCACTAGGAGATAATCACTGCTGGACTACACCTGGTCCAACCCCGCCCCCTCTTCTGATAAGTAGCTCACTTTCAATAGACAATGTACTGTACACAGAAAGCTGTGGTGTGGGTGGGGTTAGCTGTGGTGTGGGCAGGGCCAGCTTTCTCAGCTCTGCTTCATGCTGCATCTAAGAACTCTGATAGTGTCACAACTGCTGCACCCAGTAACCTAAGTGACACATCGTTGGAATCAGGGTCCCCTTTTCTACATCATGCTTCTCTCAGGTGAGGTAATAAAATTTGATGACAGATTCTCCTTAAAGCAGCACTCTCATCAAAATGTTTACATAGTAACATAGTTATTAAGGTTGAAGGAAGGCTTCTAGTTCAACCCATAGCCTAACCATTTATTCTTTTTATATATTTATTCTTTTAATATATTGCAGCCATCATATTATACATCACTGTGTACTTACAATTGTTCATTTTGCCTTTCTACCCAGCTAATTCTTCTGTTTTCCATTAGGTCCATTGAAGAAGGGAATGATAAATGCAGGGAAAAGAAACTTCCTGTTTCTACATAGAGCAGAGATTAGAGAAAGAGTAGCTTGGTAGAAAGGCAAAATGAGCAATTGCAAGTACACAGTGCTGTATAATATGATTACTGCAATATATTAAGAGGATAAAAGCTTTGATGGGAGGAGGAGGAGGTGGTGGAGCTTCTTTACGGACTCAAGAACTCGTGTGCACAAATCGTTTGATAGGATGAGATGCACATAATAACCACTAAGCGGACACATTTAGTGTAAACATTTACTGGCAGAATGTTGTAAAATTCATGTTTTATTTCCATGTTGGTCATCTTGGAATATGTTGAGTCAGGCAAAAAGCTAGAAAAGGACATATCTATACTTTTATAGTGATATTCAAATCAATAGGAGGCAGATGTTGAGTCCCCGACCATGGCCACTATTAGAAGACATCGCAGCTCCGTGATTGACCATTTCCAGCTGGCAGCCGGCAACCCCAAGAACAGCTGATCGGTGGGGGTGTCGTTTGTCAGACCCCAACCGATGAGACATTGATGACCTCTCCTAAAGATATGTCATCGATGATAAAGTAAGTGGACAACTTGTTTAACGTATAATATCTTTCAGCAGGTCAGCCTTTTCTATCATGTCAAACACACATGTAAGGGTCATCATTTATAGACAGGAAGCAAAGATTCCATAGAAAAAACGGCTAAGACCTTGGGGAAAGATTAAAATCTTAAGACTTGTGTCATCAGGGCTTTTAATAGTAGATATAAGCAGCTATTTTATGTACAAAGGGAACATCGCTGTGATCTGGCCACATCGGGAGAAGAAGGAGTATTGACTTTTTCAGGCCTTTACAGATTCCAAGGGTAATCAATGTTCAATAAAAACAGAAGCCTTTTCAGCTGCAAACAAGCCAGTTCTTGGCAGATATCTAGACCTGCATGGATAACCATATGACCTTGAAATGTTATTAATATGGCTGTAGAGAGCACCACGCGTGGGACGCTTACTTTGCATTGTAAAGGATACAAACCTAGAAGGATAAGTGAAGAGATGAGAGGAGAGATCAGTTTTAAAGAGATGGAAAATTCTTGTATTCCAATTTTGGTGTATGCAGCCTAGGATTGCAGCTCAGAAGTACTTAATATGAAATATTGTCTGTATAATAAACCTGACATAACCTTGCACCATTTTCTCCTTCTTATAGTCATCAGTCTTTCTTTTTAGTAGTTCATATAGTTCTCGGAAAATGAATCATTAACTCTTCAAACACCGAAGAGCTGCATTGATTTTCCATACCAAGAAAAGGACAAGATAAAAAAGATTCCTGATTTTTTTTTCTCACTTCTTTGTAAATACATTTAAATAATTTGAGTGTATAATTTTTATGAATTTAAAATGTAACTTGGTTTTGCAATATGTACATAAATAATTTCTCACAGAATTGTAAGATTACAGGACACTATAAAAAAAATACCCCGGGCAAAGGAAGAGCAGCAAACTTGTAACAAAAAAGGGCCTTTGTCAAGTGTCCACTGTGTAAAGTTATCCAAATCTTCTAATACCCATCACATGATCAGCCGATCACCAGATTAACCTTTTTTTTTTAACAATATTGTCTTAGGCCGGTTTCACACATCAGTGGCTCCGGTATGTGTAGTGCCAGTTTTCTCACGTACCGGAGACACTGACACACGTAGACCCATTAAAAAAAAAGGGTCTATACACATGTCTCCGTGTTTTCACGGACCGTGTGTCCATGTTGAAAACATGGAGACATGTCTGTTTTTCTCCGGCAGCACGGTCCGCAAAGCATCCTGCATACGTGCACATGGAGAACAGTGTGCACTCTCCTCCGTGTGCACGTACCGCCTGCAGGTGAAACAGCTCTACAGTAAGTGCTGTCCCCCTTGCGTGTGGTGCTGAAGGTGGCATTCATCTCTTTTCCCCTGCAGGAGAGAAAAGATGAGAAATAGTGTAGTGTTGAGCGATACCGTCCGATACTTGAAAGTATCGGTATCGGATAGTATCGGCTGATACCCGAAAAGTATCGGACATCGCTGATACCGATACCCGATACCAATACTAGTCAATGGGACACCAAGTATCGGAAGGTATCCTGATGGTTCCCAGGGTCTGAAGGAGAAGAAACTCCCCTTCAGGCCCTGGGATCCATATTAATGTGTAAAATAAAGAATAAAAATAAAAAATATTGATATACTCACCTCTCCGACGCGCCCTGGTTGTAACCGCCAGCCTCCGTTCATAAGAATGAGCGCTTGAAAGTCCTTAGATGACGTCGCGGCCTGTGATTGGTCGCGGGCGGTCATGTGACCGCAACGCGACCAATCACAAGCCGTGACGTCATCTAAGGTCTTTCAAGTGCTTGAAAGACCTTAGATGACGTCGCGGCTTGTGATTGGTCGCATGGCGGTCACGTGACCGCTCACGCGACCAATCACAAGCCGCGACGTCATCTAAGGTCTTTCAAGCGCTTGAAAGACCTTAGATGATGTCACGGCTTGTGATTGGTCGCGTTGCGGTCACGTAACCGCTCCGCGACCAATCACAGGCCGCGACGTCATCTAAGGACTTTCAAGCGCTCATTCTTATGAACGGAGGCTGGCGGTTACAACCAGGGCACGTCGGAGAGGTGAGTATATCAATATTTTTTATTTTTATTCTTTATTTTACACATTAATATGGATCCCAGGGCCTGAAGGAGAGTTTCCTCTCCTTCAGACCCTGGGAACCATCAGGATACCTTCCGATACTTGGTGTCCCATTGACTTGTATTGATATCGGGTATCGGTATCGGCGATATCCGATACTTTTCGGGTATTGGCCGATACTATCCGATACCGATACTTTCAAGTATCGGACGGTATCGCTCAACACTAATGAGAAATGAAGTTTTGTTTTTTGTGTTAAAAATAAAGTTTGGGGGTCACCTCTCGCCTCCCACTCCCCATGCGCCCACCCGCTTGCAGAGAAATGCTCACCCAGCTCCCGCAATGTCTCCTCTCAGCGCCGGCAGCTTGTCCTGTGTGAGCGGTCACGTGGAACCGCTCATTACAGTGATGAATATGCGGCTCCACCCCTATGAGCCACATGAGCACACGGACACGGATAACTCCGGTACCGATTTCTCCGGTACCGGAATTATCTGGACATGTGAGACTGGCCTTAGGGTGATAAATCAGACCAAGATCGTAACACAGTGCACAGACTAGCAGGCGGCTCTACTGGCCCGAGCATGGCAGCTACATAGAAATGAATGAAGCTGTCTCACTTGGATCAGGAGAACCGCCGACCGATCCGTGCAATGTGTTCTGATCTCAGTCCAATTTTTACGGCCATCTGACTGCACCCTTAAAATGAAACATAGAATATTCTAGCAACTTCAAGTTGCCCCAGGAACCTGTCTTCTAGTCATACAATCCGATTGGACTTTTATTGATAAAGTTGGTGGTGTTAGGCCACTATATAAAAAAACCTATGCAGCTGTTATATGTACCATGGAGGGAGTCTATTTCAAAGTGTCCAATTCCTAATCTATTGGATGGGAAGAACCTATATGTCAATGTGGTCTGTACAATTAAGGGAGTGTAAAACTTAGTCAAGTCATTATAAAATAATTGGGTCACCAATACCTGCTTTATGGTCGTGTCAAAGTCGCCAAATTTTTAGCTTTCTTACAAAACGTCTTTTTTATTTATAGCACTGCCAAAAAGGCTTAGTAAGTTGGAGCCCCTATTTTAATGCTCTCATTTAAAGGGTTTTTCATAGGACATCACCTATGCACAGGAGTTATAATAACTTTCTGTCCTGCAGCAGCAGATCCTCACTCTTTTCCGCGCTAGCTCTTCTTTGGTCTTTCCCTCTTTCCGGGACGTCTGGCGCTGTCACTGATTAGGACACAATTAGAGTCACATGCCATTAATCTCAATGACTTTTGTCCGAATACAGGTGATGACTTTTGTCCGGCCAGACCACTTTTCAATGCAATTCTGGTTAGTCCTCACATTTCCCTGCATCAGCAAGAGTTCATCTTGACGTTTTCAGTATTCAATAATCTACTCGATACAATGCAAAAGAGCCCAAACTACCATAAGAACAAAGAAGAAAATCTTACTTCTCAGTAAACAGTCATAAATCATTTGTAAATAGAAAAAGACTTCTATAGACATAATACAGCCTTTCATAAATTAATATTCTACTCCAGGTGTGTATTCGAGAAATGGAATGAAAAGAAAGGATGGGCTTCAGAGGAGCGCTCATTTTTCTTCACCTGCAAGGATGTTTCAAATTAAAAGAAATTCGGCAATGGGTTGGCAGTGCTATTTTAATCATTCCACTGTGTCCAGGATTGAAGATAAACTAAAAAAAAAGGTGAATATTAAAAGAAGTTGCAGAATTCAGTCATTTCACGAATGAACACATAATAGCCAAAGGCAAAACCGGGAGGTATCTTCAATTCTAATCAGTATTTCCATTTTATTGAAACCAGATTGGAATTCTTGGAAAGAAGCCTACATATCACATCTTTAATACTAATTTTCATATACTCCAGTAAAACTGTCAGGGTGAATCAGTCGTTGAGGAAAGCTTCCTGTATAATTTTACAGATGTGACTCCCCGTGGCTCATTGTAGAACAGAGCCTTTTTTGTGAGGATCCTTGAGGAGTTATGTCCACCTGTGTAATCAGCCTGGCCGGTTAAAGCTTTTGCGCTCAACAACATACGGCAACGTAGGGCAAATGCTCAATTAATAAATCAAAAAATACTTTTACTGGGTAAACAGCCACAAGTATACTGTATTTTGTCTTTCTATCTTATAAATAAGATAAATAGATGGATAGATTTCATCTGAACTCAATTAAGTTAGGAGGAAATTTTACATCTTGCTGAATAAAAGATAATTTTATCACAATATAGATTGTTTTTATAATATTTATAACTATTTTTATTTATTTTAGATATTTTTCTATTATCTTTTTTGATAATTTAGTTATTTCTTATGTTTTTTTTTTCTTTTTCACTTGTAGAAGTAGGGGCCATGAGCCTAGATATTGGTATCAATAAATCTAAACAAATCATTAAAACTTGCAATCAAGTTAGAGCGATGAATAGTCGATATTACAGCCTGGTTACTTCTATCTGGTTGTTTTGATGCCATTTTCTTGCTGATTTTAATAAATCGGAAGGAAATGGTTACCAGGGAAAAAAATGTGTTTGCCATTGTTTCATCCCTTTACGTGGTAGTTTTTCATATTTGCTGAGCTAAATATTTTGTATATTTTGTCATCATGGGTAGTCGAATTTTGCCTAATTTTTTTTTTTGCTTTTGTGTTTTTTGGTTAAGCCATCGCAAAGACAAAGAAAAATTTATCACCAGATGTCAAGAGGCTTATTATTCTGAGAGTATTGTCAGGCAAAAGCCAAAAAGAGGAGCTATGGAATTCAACTGCTCTCAGAGTCAAGTGTCACCTATAATAAAGAAAGAAAAAGAAGAAAAAGAAGGTTATGGAACAGCTGACAAATTAAGAAGTGTACAACCATAGAACACTTCCACCAAAGTTTATCACATAATTAAGAAAAAGTCAGTATCTGATGTCCATAAAAGTGCTGTACAGATTTTGCACAAAATGAATGTAGAATATGGTGGTGTGATGGCTAAGAGCAGTAGGATTGAATGCACGAGTTGCAGTCAAGAAACCTTTCAGCTCTGCAAAGAATTGGAGGTCCGACGTGAGTTTGCCAAAGAACACAGTCAATGGAAAGAGACCGATGGGTCTAAGGTGTTGTGGTCAGATGAATCCAAGTTCAATCTGTTTGGTAGTGATAGCAAGCACTACATATACCGCCCAATTGGAAAACATAATGATTTAAGTACTAAACACCTACAGTGAAACATGGTGGTGGCAATGTCATGGTTTGGGGCTGCTTTTCTGCATCTGCCATTAGTCCTCTGCATAGAATTGATAGAAATATGAATACTACCATGTACAAGGATATACTGGAGAATGTAATGCTGCCACATGGTAAAACCAAAGTAGGCAGGGGCTGCAAATTCCAGCAAGACAATGATCCTAAACACACATCCAATTTAGTAAAAAAAAAATGGTTAATAAAGAAAAACGTTTGACTGTTACAATGGCCAAGTCAATCACCTGACTTAAACGCTATAGAGCACCTTTGGGATGCGTTAGGGCGATGATTAGGGACCCGTTCCCATAGCAATAAAGGTGAATTGTTTACAGATTTGCAAATTGAATGGAGCAAGATCCCACAGGGTGTCTGGAATACCCTAGTGGCTTCAATGACCCGTCATTGTGGTGCAGTAATTAAAGCAAGAGGTTATGCTGCAAAATGCTAAGTTGTGGCATTGTGAACAATGAATTACTCTCTATGTTGTGATCAATAAATGTTATATGCAAAACTTTTGGTAGTCAGTTTTCTTTAACCCCTCTCTGACATTGGACATACTATTCTGTCCATGTGGGGTGGGCCCTACTTCCCAAGGACGGAATAGTACGTCCAGCGCGATCGGCCGCGCTCACGGGGGGAGCGCGGCCGATCGCAGCCGGGTGTCAGCTGCCTATCGCAGCTGACATCCGGCGCTATGTGCCAGGAGCGGTCACGGACCGCCCCCGGCACATTAACCCCCGGCACACCGCGATTAAACATGATCGCGGTGTGCCGGCAGTATAGGGAAGCATCGCGCAGGGAGGGGGCTCCCTGCGGGCTTCCCTGAGACCCCCGCAGCAACGCGATGTGATTGCGTTGCTCCGAGGGTCTCCTACCTCCTTCCTCGCTGCAGGTCCCGGATCCAAGATGGCCGCGGCATCCGGGTCCTGCAGGGAGGGAGGTGGCTTACCGAGTGCCTTCTCAGAGCAGGCGCTGGTAAGCCTGCAGTGCTCTAAGTCAGATCGGTGATCTGACAGAGTGCTGTGCAAACTGTCAGATCACCGATCTGTGATGTCCCCCCCTGGGACAAAGTAAAAAAGTTATTAAAAAAATTTCCACATGTGTAAAAAAAAAAAAAAAAAAAATTCCTAAATAAAGAAAAAAAAAAAAATATTCCCATAAATACATTTCTTTATCTAAATAAAAAAACAAACAATAAAAGTACACATATTTAGTATTTCCGCATCCATAACGACCCAACCTATAAAACTGTCCTACTAGTTAACCCCTTCAGTAAACACCGTAAGGAAAAAAAAACGAGCCAAAAAACAACTCTTTATTATCATACCGCCGAATAAAAAGTAGAATAAAACGCGATCAAAAAGACAGATATAAATAACCATGATACCGCTGAAAGTGTCATTTTGTCCCTCAAAAAAAGAGCCGCCATACAGCATCATAAGCAAAGAAATAAAAAAGTTATAGTCCTCAGAATAAAGCGATGCCAAAATAATTATTTTTTCTATAAAATAGTTTTTATCGTATAAAAGAGCAAAAACATAAAAAAATGATATAAATGAGGTATCGCTGTAATCGTACTGACCCGAAGAATGAAACTGCTTTATCAATTTTACCAAACGCGGAACGGTATAAACGCCTCCCCCAAAAGAATTTCATGAATAGCTGGTTTTTGGTCATTCTGCCTCACAAAAATCGGAATAAAAAGCGACCAAAAAAATGACACGTACCCGAAAATGATAGCAATAAAAACGTCAACTCGTCCCGCAAAAAACAAGACCTCACATGACTCTTTGGTCTCAAATATGGAAAAATTATAGCTCCCAAAATGTGGTAATGCATAAAATATTTTTTGCTATAAATAGCATCTTTCAGTGTGTGACGGCTGCCAATCATAAAAATCCGCTAAAAAACCTGCTATAAAAGTAAATCAAACCCAAGTTCATCACCCCCTTAGTTAGGGAAAAATTAAAAAATTAAAAAAACGTATTTATTTCCATTTTCCCATTAGGGCTAGGGTTAGGGTTAGGGCTAGGGTTAGGATTAGGGTTAGGGTTAGGGCTAGGGCTAGGGCTAGGGTTAGGGCTAGGGTTAGGGCTAGGGTTAGGGCTAGGGTTAGGGTTGGGGCTAGGGTTAGGATTAGGGTTAGGGTTAGGGCTAGGGTTAGGGTTAGGGCTAGGGTTAGGGCTAGGGTTAGGGTTAGGGCTAGGGCTAGGGTTAGTGTTGGGGCTAAAGTTAGGGTTGGGGCTAAAGTTAGGTTTAGGGTTTGGATTACATTTACGGTTGGGAATAGGGTTGGGATTAGGGTTAGGGGTGTGTCAGGGTTAGAGGTGTGGTTAGGGTTACCGTTGGGAGTAGGGTTAGGGGTGTGTTTGCATTAGGGTTTCAGTTATAATTGGGGGGTTTCCACTGTTTAGGCATATCAGGGGCTCTCCAAACGCGACATGGCGTCCGATCTCAATTCCAGCCAATTCTGCGTTGAAAAAGTAAAACAGTGCTCCTTCCCTTCCGAGCTCTCCTGTGTGCCCACACAGGGGTTTACCCCAACATATGGGGTATCAGCATACTCAGAACAAATAGGACAACAACTTTGGGGGTCCAATTTCTCCTGCTACCCTCGGAAAAATACAAAACTGGGGGCTAAAATATAATTTTTGTGGGAAAAAATTTTTGTTTTATTTTTACGGCTCTGCATTATAAACTTCTGTGAAGCCCTTGGTGGGTCAAAGTGCTCACCACACCTCTAGATAAGTTCCTTAGGGGGTCTACTTTCCAAAATGGTGTCACTTGTGGGGGGTTTCAATGTTTAGGCACATCAGGGGCTCTCCAAACGCAACATGGCGTCCCATCTCAATTCCTGTCAATTTTGCATTGAAAAGTCAAACGGCGCTCCTTCCCTTCTGAGCTCTGCCATGCGCCCAAACAGTGGTTCACCCCCACATATGGGGTATTGGCGTACTCAGGACAAATTGTACAACAACATTTGGGGTCCATTTTCTCCTGTTACCCTTGGTAAAATAAAACAAATTGGAGCTGAAGTAAATTTTTTGTGAAAAAAAATTAAATGTTCATTTTTATTTAAACATTCCAAAAATTCCTGTGAAACACCTGAAGGGTTAATAAACTTCTTGAATGTGGTTTTGAGCACCTTGAGTGGTGCAGTTTTTAGAATGGTGTCAGACTTGGGTATTTTCTATCATATAGACCCCTCAAAATGACTTCAAATGAGATGTGGTCCCTAAAAAAAAATGGTGTTGTAAAAATGAGAAATTGCTGGTCAAATTTTAACCCTTATAACTCCCTAACAAAAAAATGTTGGTTCCAAAATTGTGCTGATCTAAAGTAGACATGTGGGAAATGTTACTTATTAAGTATTTTGTGTGACATATCTCTGTGATTTAATTGCATAAAAATTCAAAGTTGGAAAATTGCAAAATTTTCAACATTTTCACCAAATTTCCATTTTTTTCACAAATAAACGCAGATAATATCAAAGAAATGTTACCACTATCATGAAGTACAATATGTCTCGAGAAAACAGTGTCAGAATCACCGGGATCCGTTGAAGTGTTCCAGAGTTATAACCTCATAAAGGGACGGTGGTCAGAATTGTAAAAATTGGCCCGGTCCATAATGTGCAAACCACCCTTGGGGGTAAAGTGGTTAATGAAATGACCTTACCCATATCTAAAGCATTTTGGTTAAAACTGGCATGATGACAACTAAATGCACTTTCAATTCATCATCAGAAAAATGATATCACAACAACCAGACAGAAGTAAAAAAAAGTGCAAAACTTTTGGCCACCATTGTAGGTCTGAAAGTCAGTAGACCATAGGTCTTTCACTACTGAATATCTGAGTCACGAGTAACTATATAACTCATCCCATCTGAGCCAGTCCCAACTATTAACCCTGTCTGCTACTAACTGGCTGTTGCTGGGCAGAAAATAATTATATTTCAACACATAACAATGCAAATTACCAACTAAACAAAACAGTACAATGTATTAAATGACCACAGATTCTTCCAGGGGGATGTGACAGCATTGTGACTTCCTTACATCTCTGTGTGACAAGTCCTGGCTGCCCACGTGCCTTCCAGCTTGCTCATTCAACACCCTGTTTCTGTGTGCCCATCCAAACAAAAAGCTTAAAGGATCGAATTCACCTGGGGAGCCTTTACAGTTTACACTGACTCAGTGTGTACCTTGCGCTCTACATGTATCAGGTAATCCATGACTCTGTGCAATTGCTTCAGTGATATCCCAAGAAAACATACCGAGGTTGGACCAAATAATGGAAATGCCTAACGTTTTGGCATTATAATCTTCGAACATGTGATAAACATGCAAACCGTGACATATGGTAATGTTCTGTAGTTTATTATTTGTGTTATGTGATATGTGTATGTAAATTAACTTTGTTTTGCAGATTTGTAAGAACATTGATAACCTGATACCAATGGCAGACCTCTCGGATTTTCAAAGAGGCCAAATTGTTGGTGCTCGTATGGCAGGCGCTAGTGTAGCAGAAAGTGCCCGAATGCTTGGCGTATCAAGAGGTACTATCTCTAAAATAATGACGGCGTTTGAAAGAGAAGGAACGTCGCCAGCAAAGCACAGGTCCGGCCGAAAGTCAAAGTTGACAGAGTGACCGTCGGACTCTAAAGCAAATTGTGAGAGAGGTCCCAAGACCACGCCTCCGAAAATCACTGCTGAGCTCAATGAACACCTACAGAACCCAGTTTCCACAAAAACTCTTCGTCGGGAGCTGCACATATCTGGATTCCACGGAAGAGCTGCAATTAGAAAACCGATGCGCTCAATGACAAATGTTTCCAAGCGTTTAGAGTGGTGTAGAAACCTCCCGAATTGGTCCCTCGAGCAGTGGAAACATGTGATATTCTCAGACGAATCATCGTTTACCCTATTTCCGACCTCCAGCTGAGTGTACGTTTGGAGACAGCCGAAAGAAGCATTCCATCCACACTGCCTTCTCCCAAGCGTAAAACATGGTGGAGGTTCTGTGATGATCTGGGGTGTTATTTCGTGGAGATCCGCCGGGCCAATGATATCCCTTCATGGAAGAATTAACAGCCGAGATTATTTAGGCATTTTGGGTGACCAAGTGCATCCAATGGTTCAAGCACTGTTCCCAGAGGGGAACGCCATCTTTCAAGATGATAATGCACCAATTCATACAGCTAGAATCGTTAAAGCATGGCATGAGGAACATTCTAATGAAGTTGAGCATCTCATCTGGCCCCCACAATCCCCAGACCTCAACATTATTGAGCATTTATGGTCGATTTTAGAGATTCAAGTTAGAGGTCGATTTCCACCGCCATCGTCGCTCAAAGAACTGGAGGGTGTTTTAACTGCAGAATGGGCTAAAATTCCTTTGGAAACAATTCACACCTTGTATGAATCCATACCTCGGAGAATTGAGGCTGTAATCGCCGCAAAAGGTGGACCTACACCACATTAAACTAACTTTTGTTGATGTTTCCAGGTGTTTCCATTATTTGGTCCAACCCCTGTATATGAGTACAAGATTTTAGTTCTTCAGGATATACTGCAAGACTGACCTATACAGATGTGCACAGTCCACAAAAGAGAGGATGATTGATCAATTAGTTGTGGTGATGGAATTCAGAGGTAGTATGGGGTGAATATGCGATTAAACAGCGTGATTAGATCCAACATTGAAGTGTCCCGGCTGGCGGCATCTCTCTAAAACAATGTTGGGGGCGGTATTATCAATGAAGGTGGACAGTATGCCGAATTACTGGATAATCTGAAAACATTTTATAGTAAATCTAATGTGGATAAGGAGTTGGTCTTTTTAAAGAGGTAATTTTTCATGACCTTTCACTCTTATGTTTTTTCACAACAGACATCTATTGGAGAGGGTTGAGGACATGCTCTGTGATCTGTGCAGAGGTCATTGTGCAGAGAACTGGAGGACATAAATATGGACCATGTGAAATCTACATATAGCAATCCAGCCTGTGATGATACTGATAGGACAGGAAATGTCAGCCTATTGCCTATTATATGAAGCTCGGTGGCCAGAATGAAAGCTGCAAGATTTCTGTAATTGTTTTTTTAAATTACGATAAGGTGATGGAAAATAAAAAGAAATAACCAAAATTCCTAAATAATATATTTATTTCAAAAACTTGATTTAAAGAAGATGTCATTTTCTGATGGTGCAAGAGGATAAACCTAAGTGTTTAATTCCCCTACAGCACCACCACAGGTGCACTGAGGTATTGCATATTTCCCATTAAAGAGTAAATAAGTCTTTGCAACTTTTTTCCATCTTTAAACTACAAGAATATTGGTGTTGATCTGGGTCTAGAGACCCCAAACAATTGCTCAAACTCTCCTACACACCAAGAAAGGTGCGCAGTTCAGTCGACAAGAGCGCTTGCTGGTCTTCCACTTTTTAACAATTTATTTTTAACATTTTGTAGTTTACATTGTGTTCTTCATTCATGGTTCTCCGAGTATAATCTTTCTTTATAGGATAACAATCTTAGTTTTCTGTGCACAGTTCCAGTCTACAGTCATCTAGAAATCTCCTGACTGTCTTTGGTTTCCCATCCATGAGTTACTTGTATGCGGTTTCCAGTACCCTTGCTACCTGTCAGTGGCCTTCAGGCTGTTACCTACTCTCCTTCTGTTTCCAGTATCGCAACCTGACTGCAGTTTCCAGGATGTCTTCTTGGCTGTCTGTGGCTTTCAAGGTTTTCCTAATTTCTAGTTTCTCTGGAGTTCTATCTGCCACCTGTTCCCGGTCTTCTAAGATCCCTTCTACATGTCGGTCAGCGGTATTGCAGATGTGTTCCTGACTATGTGCGGCTTCCATGGTATTAGTCTTTCTTGTTACTCTCGAGTTTTGTCTGCTACCTGTCTGCGTCTTAAAGATGCTGCTTCTCTGTGATTTCCATTAACTATGAAATCTGCCAGAAGAACTCTCCATTCTGCCCGAGGTCTACACTGTTTAATCTGTCCGAGACCTTCAGTAATTCTGCAATCTACCTGACGTCTTCAGCAACTCTGCAATCTACCCAAGGTGTTCAGTAACTCTGCAATCTACCCGAGGTCTTCAGTAACTCTGCAATCTATCATAACTTGCACCGGCCCAAAGATGCACATGCTGAGGTCATGACGTCAGGACATACATCTAAAAGTAGCAAGTACCGGAAGTTCCAGCAAAGAGTGAAAAGGAGATCAGTGCCAGAGTGGAGTAGGTGCCTTAGAATGCCAGCAGAGGACCTCTGGTGACAGGGACACAGGGACAGGTGAGGGGTAAGGTGAGTAAGATATTTTAATTTTTTTTTACCCCCTCATGGCCCATCCCTTTATTATGCTTCGGGGTCAGGAAACCAAAGAGCAGAGCAAAATAAACAGCTTTTATAACGTCCACCAGGACTCATTCAATTTGCATCAAATAACTTTGATGCAAATCAAATTTCCCTGCCAAATTTGAGCAAATCTGCCCATTTTTAAATTTGGCATATTTACGCATTATTACAAGATATGCCACTCTACAGGGTGAAGGTGTCAAATGGGGGCCTACCAGTATTAAATGAAGTCATATGGAAACAGAAGCCTATGGCAGTCAACCTGTTTCAAATCTGTTCTATATTTCTTCCTACCTCTATAATTTACACAGGATGCAACCTCATCCAAATAAGTGAAAATCAGCACATTTTTTGAAATATCTCTGTAATATTCTACATCTTAATAGTTTGCTTTTTTTCCCGTCTGGGGGGTAGTCTTAGGGCTTTTTCCTGGTGTTCACCAATATTGTTTGTTTTAGAAAACAGAGCATACAATATCATCCATCTGATGTTCTGCCAATCTACTGTACCAAGCCAAAATCATTTGTGAAAGAATGTAGAGGCGAGGAATGCTGAGAGGACATTTAAATCCTCCTCGTGTGGTATCGCATTGATTGATGTTTATTCGTCTGGACCCAGGTGGCACAGCACAGAAGAGAATAGAAATAATTACAAGTGCCCCTTCAAAGGCATATATGAAAATCCTCTACAAATAAAAAATTTTAAAAATTGACCAGTACGATGCCAATGTCCGGATCTATTTTATTTATTTACAACATTTCAGATTTTCCACGGTCTGATATTTCACATAATCATCATGCTTGGCACTCGAAAAAAATGTCTTTCTGAGATGCCAAGCATAGAAAATGAAAAGAAAAGTCAGGTGGAAGAAGACGAAACCTTTTTTTTTTAAAGCTATTTATTTTTAACTTTCAACATAATGACTGAATTCCTAATATAAGAAACACTAAATTTTTAAAAAGGTCTGCTTGAAAATATTCAAAGCTGAACTTCGGCAGAAGACCATAGGGAAGTCTATAATGTTTAGCTGGACGGCTGGCAAACCACTGTTTTGGCCTGTGCCAGCATTGCATTCTGACAGAACAAGTGTTGCATGAGATGTGAAGGATGACGCCGGTCTGCTGAAAAACCCTGGAGCAGGTGTTCTCCATCCTCATTTGCAATGGAGCATGGCCCTTGGCTCAGTGAGCTGGAGCAAACGTTCTGGCAGGACCCATCGTGTACCTGCGTGCTGAGATGCACTAATGATAATGGATGCAAGCCTATTAACCATCCCATTTGTAATGGCACACAACACTGATTGCTTAGGGATTGAGTTGCAAGCTTTCCAAGAGGGAGCATGGGATTATGGGAACCCATGATCCTTTGTGCATTCCATATGCTCTACTGGGTGTACAACTATGTTAGTCTTTATTTAATAATACAAATGAATACATGATCTGCTACATGATTATACATTAAAAAAGGCACGTCGGGCAGTTCACTTCTAATGTAGTCATCTTCCGGCACTGAGCGGAGACATTCTCCTTCCTCTCTTCCTTCTCCGATAAGATCCTCGTTGACGCTGGTAATATTTCCAAGATGACATCAATCCCAATGGTACATCATGAAATGCTGCAGAAGTAGACAGTAAGACCAGGATTCACTTATAAGAAGTGGGTCCGCTTAGGAAGACGCTCGCTCTCCCAGTTGACAGCAGCCATATTCGTGTTTGGCAGAGGTTCTTTATGTTGTTGTAGCAAATGAAGGAGAAAGTCATCTATTTAACAAGAAAATCACCAAACTGTGGCAAGCTTATAATTATGCAGGTATATAAATTAATCGCGGAGTTAACGGCCTCAAGAAACTCTTGCATTTTTTATATGGTCAGTCGTTTAATGTGAACTCTTGTGAGTATGGGGACACGTATGGAAGAAGGCTGTGCGTTTAATCATCGAAACATCTGCAGCAAGAAGATTGACATAAGACTAGGCAGATATATGGGACTTACTCAGAAAACTGAAATCAGGCTCTTCCTTGCAGTATGAACACTATGGTTGCTTTTTCTTAGGTTGCGCGGTAGGGACTTGTTTAGAATATGTAATCTCTAATACCCTAATAGAGCATCTTGAGGTAATTAAGGGGGGTAGAAGTTTGGATTAATAATCTTCATTTATTAGCCAGATCATATAGAGAGGCTGGAGGACCCAGCATGTCCATGCATTTTGTTTTATTGTGTGCCCTGTAATACACCATTTCACCTGCAGAGGCACTGCAGAGGAATCAAAGAGTTTTTGCCCAGTCACTTTGTCAATTGCAACTGATCTTCCAAATCATGTGACATTCTGTGATCAATAACTTACATAAACTATATATAACCTATACAGTGGCATGTAAAAGATTGGGCACCCCTCACTAAAATTACTGTTATTATGAACAGTTAAGCAAGTTGAGGATAAATGATCTCCAAAATGCCAAAAGTTAAAGATGCCACATTTCCTTTGTCATTTAAGCAAAAAAAAATAGTATTTTACATTTTAAAAATTCCAAAAAAGGAACATGGGCAGATGCAAAAGTTTGATTAGTAGCTAGTAGCACCCACTTTTGCAAGTATCAAAGCTTGTAAATGCTTTTTATAGCCAGCCAAAAGTCTTTCAATTCTTGTTTGAGGGATTTTCAATCCAATATTTCTTCATAAGAATTTTTTTTTTTTGGCTCGCAACGGCCTGAGGCACAGCAACTTTACCCATTTCCTTTTGCACTAAGTGCACATACTGATTTAAAGGTATTACCATCAGGACTATTTCAAGTGGACTAATCATTTTGCATGCATTACAATTATTATGGTATAATGACATTGACGTTTTAACCTAAATATATTATTATACACTGCTCAAAAAAATATAGGGAACATTAAAATACCACATCCTAGTTATCTCTGAATGAAATATTCCAGCTGCAAATTTTTATTCATTGCATAGTGGAATGTGTTCATAACATTAAAACATAACAATTATCAATGTAAATCAAAATGCATATCCCATGGAGGTCTGGATTTGGAATGATACTTAAAATCAAAGTGGAAAATCAAATTACAGGCTGATCCAACTTCAGTGGAAATGCCTCATGACAAGGAAAAGATGCTGAGTATTGTGTGTGGACTCCACGTGCCTGTATGACCTCCGTACAATGCCTGAGCATGCTCCTGATGAGGCGGCAGATGGTTTCCTGAGGGATCTCCTCCCAGACCTGGACTAAAGCATCTGCCAACTCCTGGACTATCTGTGGTGCAATGTGACGTTGGTCCCAGATGTGCTCAATCAGATTCAGGTCTGGGTTATGGGTGGGTCAATCCATAGCTTCAATGCCTTCATCTTGCAGGAACTGCAGACACACTCCAGCCACATGAGGTCTGGCATTGTCCTGCATTAGGAGGAACCCAGGGCCAACCACACCAGCATATGGTCTCACAAGGGGACTGAAGATCTCATCTTGGTACCTAATGGGAGTCAGGCTACCTCTGGCGAACACATGGAGGGCTGTGCGGCCCTCCAAAGAAATGTCACCCCACACCATTACTGACCCACTGCCAAACCGGTCATGCTGAAGGATGTTGCAGGCAGCCGATCACTCTCCACAGCATCTCCAGACTCTGTCACATCTGTCACATGTGTTCAGTGTGAACCTGCTTTCATCTGTGAAGAGCACAGGGCACAAGTGGCGAATTTGCCAATCATGGTGTTCTGTGGCAAATGGCAAGCATCCTGCATGGTGTTGGGCTGTTAGCACAAACCCCACCTGTAGATGTCGGTCCATCAGACCATTCTCATGGAGTCGGTTTCTAACCGTTTGTGCAGACACATGCACATTTGTGGCCTGCTGCACATTTTGCAGGGCTCTGGCAGTACTCCTCCTGTTCCTCCTTGCACAAAGGCGGAGGTAGCGGTCCTGCTGCTGGGTTGTTGCCCTTCTACGGCCCCCTCCAGTTCTCCTGGTGTACTGGCCTGTCTCCTGGTAGCTCCTCCAGCCTCTGGACAGTATGCTGACAGACACAGCAAACCTTCCTGCCATAGCTCACATTGATGTTCCATCCTGGATGAGCTGCACTACTTGAGCCACTTGTGTGGGTTGTAGAGTCTGTCTCATGCTACCACAAGTGTGAAAGCACAACCAACATTCAAAAGTGACCAAAACATCAGCCAGAAAGCATTGGTACTGAGATGTTGTCTGTGGTCCCCACTGCAGAACCACTCCTTTATTGACGGTGTCTTGATAATTGCCAATAATTTCCATCTGTTGTCTATTCCATTTGCACAACAGCATGTGAAATTGATTGTCAATCAGTGTTGCTTCCTAAATGGACAGTTTGATTTCACAGAATTTTGATTCACTTGGAGTTAGATTCTGTTGTTTAATTGTTCCCCTTATTTTTTTGAGCAGTGTATTATTCTCATGTTTAATGATAGCTTGTATGTGCGAATTAGTCTATTTATATTTATGTCTATTACTTCCCTTATTTTGGCAATTTTAGTGAACAGATTTCCTTTTTAATTTTTTTTTGTTTAATCAATTCCTTAACGAACTATCACACAGGATCCATTTTTTCTGTATGCAGCTTCCTCACTTTCATACACATCTGTTACCCACATCTTTAAGGACGCTAGTGTTTTGTGTTGCTTTATTGTATTTTAAACTCATCCGTTCACAGAACTTGTTTCCAAAATGCATCAGGCTTGTTTAGAAATTCTTTTGCACACTTCTGACGCTGAATTTTATGAAGAGGACGCAGGAGGGGTTTTCTTCTGATGACTCTTCCATAAAGGTCATTTGTGCAGGTGTCTCTGAACTGTAGAACAATGTACCACAACTCCAGAGACTGCTAAATCTTTCTGAAGGTCTTTTGCAGTCAAGTAGGGGTTCTGATTTGCCTCTCTAGCAATCCTACGAGCAGCTCTCACTGAAATTTTGCTTGGTCTTCCAGACCTTAGCTTGACCTCAACTATTCCTGGTAATTGCCATTTGTTAATTACATTTTGAACTGAGGAAAGGGCAACTTGAAAACGCTTTACTATCCTCTTAAAGCCTTTTCCTGCTTTGTGGGTCTTCACCATTTTAATTTTCAGAGAGCTGCTTGGAAGAACCCATGACTGCTGTCTTTTGGCACAAGGTTAGAGTAGGCTGGGTTTTAATAAAGCTTGGAACTTTACAGTTCAGATTTGCTCATCTTTAAATGTAAATATTGTGTAGACTACTGTATATGTATAATTCTCACTAAGCTAAATGGGGTTAGGAAGATTTTTTATTTATTTAGCCAAGCATTAAAGGGATTGTCATAATAGTTCCTTACAAACAGCTCCACCAAACAGTATGAAGAGAAAAAAAACCTGCATACTTATGTCCCATACCAGTGCCGTTCCTCCAATCAAATCACGACTTTAACATGAACTAAACAATGTTACATGAGCGGCAGCCTTCTCTAATGTATTAAAGTGACATGTCTGGAGGTGATAATACAGTTTTTTTGCTGTTAATAAGTAGTGGGTAGTAACTGGGGGTGGGTAGTAAGATTTACCCTTCTACCAGCATACCGCCTCTACCTTTCATTCTTGACCTCTTTTATTTCCTTAATAAACTTGGTAGAAATAATGTTTTTTAATTGGCATTACTTATATAATTATGTGTAGGTCAGACACCTGGATGTTCGTGTCTGGCGTGTTCGGCCCGAATAGTTATAAAAAGTTCAAGTTTATGTACCAGAACAGTACCCAGATCCAAACCTGGACCCCATTCACGGGAATGGGGGACACAAACATCCAGTGTTTGCCACGCTGTCATGTGCATGACAGCGCGGAAAACACCCCTTCTGATCGGTAGTAAAATCATTTACCTCTGGTTACTGGTGTCAGCTGATGGGACTACTGCTCCCATCAGCTGCCTCTAATAACACTGAGAGTAGGAGCGGCTGATGAGAGCATTCGTCAGCCTGCTCTCTCACTGTAAATAAATAATTTTTTTAAAAAGCGCCGTGTATTCCCCTGTATTTTTGATAACCAGCCAGGCAAAACTGACAGCTGTAAGCTGCAACCTGCAGCTGTCAGCATTAGCAAGGCTGGTTATCAAGAATAAAGGGGTCCCCACGCCATGGATTCAAATAAAAGACTATATTCTGGCTGTTTCTTTATTTACCATGTAAATATAGGATTAGTAATGGATAGGTAATGGATAGGTGTCCTATAGATGCCTTTCCATTACTAAGTCATGGGCTTGATTTCACTGGACAATACAAAAGTGACATCAACCCCACAAATATTACAACTCTTGCCATGGCAAGTGGGAAGAGCCGAGCAAAAAGCCAGAATAGGTGCATCTAACAGATGCGCTATTTCTAGGCAGCTGCAGGCTGCTATTTTTAGGCTGGGGAGGCCAATATCAATGGCCCCTTACCAACCTGGGAATACCAGCTGACTAATTTAGCATGGCTGGTTGTCAAAAATGGGGGGGACCCCAAGACGTTTTTTTAATTTATTTATTTAAATAATTTAAAAAATCTTGCTAATGCTGACAGTTGAAGGATGCAGCCCCCAGCAGTCAGTTTTCCCTGGCTGGTTATCAAAAATACAGGGGAATGCACACTGTTTTTTTTATTATTTATTTACAGCGCAAGAGCTGGCTGACAAATACTCCCATCAGCTGCTTCTGCTCTCAATGTTTTTAATGGTAGCAGGCGTCGGCTGATGGGAGCAATAGTCCCATCAGCCGACACCAATGACAAGAGGTAAACTTTATACCTCTGGTCAGAGCTGCGGGTTCACGCTGTCATAGGACAGTGTGAGAACCACGGCTGTCTTACCGGCGGTGATGATTTTACTGCCTATCAGAAGCGTTGTTTGCATGTGCATGACAGTGCAACAAACACCCAATGTCCAGGGGGACCAAACCAGAACAGTAACACGGACTGAAGTCCATGTTCGGTGTTCATGCCCGAACAGTATGTGTTCGGTACGGACGCCAAACTTTACTGTTCAGATTCGGCCATCTCTAATTATGTGTAACTTACATGTTACCAAACTCTTGGCCCTACAGGTAAATATTAGAGATGAACGGCTTAATTTTCGTTCATCCCATCTATCGTCCAGGTCAGTAATCTTTAACCGATGGAATGGAGGCTCACAAATTTCCTAAGCTTTTGATTAGCTGGGCTGGCACAGCATCATCATTTCAGCGTAACCAGACCAGCATATTAAAAATGATTTGCACAAGAAATTTGCAGAAGTCTCATACAGCAGTCACAAAATACTCCCAATAGACCAGAGTCCTACAAATCAAATCGACCAACTCTAGTAAACGTACATGCATTTATTTGTATTTTAACCAGTGTTACAAAATAAAAAATAACTGATCAGTTCTGGGAATCCAAGATAATAAAACATAAAGGATATTGTATAGTTTTAGAGCCTAGTTTATTCAGTAGCAAGCCAAACTATTAGAAACAAAACATATATCCTTACACATGATAATCCAATTTCCTTTAAAGGGAATCTGTCACCCCAAAATTGGCCTATAAACTAAGGGTACCGTCACACATTGAAATTTCCATCGCTACGACGTTACGATTTGTGACGTTCTAGCGATATCGTTACGATATCGCTGTGTCTGACACGCTACTGCGATCAGACACCCTGCTGAGAATCGTACGTCGTAGCACATCGTTTGGAACTTTCTTTCGTCGCTTGATCACCCGCTGACATCGCTGGATCGTTGTGTGTGACAGCGATCCAGCGATGTCTTCGCTTGTAACCAGGGTAAACATCGGGTAACTAAGCGCAGGGCCGCGCTTAGTAACCCGATGTTTACCCTGGTTACAAGCGTAAACGTAAAAAAACAAACCGTACATACTCACCCGTCGGTGTCCTTCAGGTCCCTTGCCGTCTGCTTCCTGCTCTGAGTGCCGGCCGGAAAGTGAGAGCAGATCACAGCGGTGCTGCGATCTGCTCTCACTGTACGGCTGCACTCAGAGCAGGAAGCAGACGGCAAGGGACCTGAAGGACACCGACGGGTGAGTATGTACTGTTTGTTTTTTTACGTTTACGCTGGTAACCAGGGTAAACATCGGGTTACTAAGCGCGGCCCTGCGCTTAGTTACCCGATGTTTACCCTGGTTACCTGGGGACTTCGGCATCGCTCCAGCGCCGTGATTGCAACGTGTGACCGCAGTCTACGACGCTGGAGCGATACTCATACGATCGCTGCGACGTCACGAATCGTGCCGTCGCAGCGATGAAAATTTCAATGTGTGACGGTACCCTAAGGCCACCGGAATCAGGGGCTTATCTACAGCATTCTGTAATGCTGTAGATAAGCCCCCGATGTATCCTGAAAGATAAGAAAAACAGGTTACATTATACTCACCCAGAGGCGATCCCGCTGCTGTCCGGTCCGATGGGAGTCGCCGTCTGGATCCAGCGCCTCCCATCTTCATACGATGACGTCCTCTCTGACCTTTCCCAGCGCCTGCGCACTGCAGTACTTTGCTCTGCCCTCAACAGGACAGACAAAGTATGCCTGCACAGGAGCCGCTGCAGGAAGAAAAGAAGAGGAAGACATCGTATGAAGATGGGAGGCGCCAGACCCAGACCCCGTCTCCCATCGGACCCGAATCGAACCGGGACCTTCCCTGGGTGAGTATAATATAACCTGTTCTTCTTATCTTGCAGGTTACATCGGGGGCTTATCTACAGCATTACAGAAGGCTGTAGATAAGCCCCTGATGTCAGTGGCCTTAGTTTATAGGCCAATTTTGGGGTGACAGATTCCCTTTCAGTTTTGGGGAGAAATGTTTACTAACCTTACATCACCAACTCCCTGGATACATGTATATACTTATTAATTACAGTTATCCTTGAATTTCTGAATATACCTATTACAGTTAACTTTACATAGTGGCTTTTTGATGAGAAAATCTTCAAACATCCATACCACTGCCAGGTTATCTACACTCATAGCCGACTCTGGCATGTTAATCAGATAATGTTGCACTGCAACCACAAGAATTATTCAGGTTTTAGGTTATATATAGTTATTGTTTGTGTTGGATAACAATATATATATATATATATATATATATATATATATATATATATATATATATATATATACATATATATATATATATATATATTGTCAATGTCATTAAGAAAAGAAGAAACCTTGAGGACTTTGTACTTTGTAAGACCAGGAAAAATCTCAGAAGGGTTTGGATTCAGACATAATATTTGACCACAAAGCTTCAGTAGAGGTCTGCCATATTTCAGGTTGACTTTGGAGCTAATAACTTGCCTCTAAGACTATTTTATATTATAATTCCCAAGGGGACTCCATAGAAAACAATGCATTCCATTTGAAACTACTTGACACCAGAACATTGCTAACATCTCAGACAGGAGAAATTGGTCAATTTTGCTCAAGTATACTTTCCATGATTCTTGAGTTGATTCCACAAATATTTTTCTGCTATTGTAGAGGGAGGAACATGTTAAACTTGTTTCTTCTCCATTAAAAATGTGTGGATCTCATGGAGATTGTCAAGCACTATTCTTGCCAGATCCAAAGACTTTTAATTAATTTAATGTATACTGTTCATCCATGTGCACAACTCCATAGACATAGGTTTACCATTTTTGCGATCAGACCCAAGACAATCCAAGTCTATATGCTCTCTTGAGGCAAATGGACATTATAGAGGTGGATCCCATGCTTAAGACCTGCCTACAAGCCCTGGCAAAAATTATGTAATCACCGAACTTGGAGGATGTTCATTCAGTTGTTTATTTTTTTTTATAAAAAAAAGCAGATCAGACATGGCACAAAACTACAGTCATTGCAAATGACAACTTTCTGGCTTTAATAAACACTAAAAGAAATCAAAAACAAAAAATGTTGTCAGTATTTGTAACTTTTTTAGAATAAGCATAGGGGAAAAATTATGGACTCACTCAATTATGTGGGAAAAAATTATGGAATCACCCTCTAAATTTCAATTCCCAAAACTAACACCTGCATCAAATTGCTCGTTATTCTGCATCTAAAAAGGAGTGATCACACCTTGGAGAGCTGTTGCACCAAGTGGACTGACATGAATCATGGCTCCAACACGAGAGATGTCAATTGAAACAAAGGAGAGGATTATCAAACTCTTAAAAGAGGGTAAATCATCAAGCAATGTTGCAAAAGATGTTGGTTGGTCACAGTCAGCTGTGTCTAATATCTGGACCAAATACAAACAACATGGGAAGGTTGTTAAAGGCAAACATACTGGTAGACCAAGGAAGACATCAAATCATCAAGACCGGAAACTTAAAGCAATATGTCTCCAAAACAGGAAATGCACAACAAAACAAATGAGGAACAAATGGGAGAAAACTGGAGTCAACGTCTGCGACCGAACTGTAAGAAACCGCCTAAAGGAAATGGGATTTACAGACAGAAAAGCTAAACAAAAGCCATCATTAACACCTAAGCAGAAAAAAACAAGGTTACAATGGGCTAAGGAAAAGCAGTCGTGGACTGTGGATGACTGGATGAAAGTCATATTCAGTGATGACTTGCGAATCTGCATTGGGCAAGGTGATGATGCTGGAACTTTTGTTTGGTGCCGTTCCAATGATATTTATAAAGATGACTGCCTGAAGAGAACATGCAAATTTCAACGATCATTGATGATATGGGGCCGCATGTCAGGTAAAGGAATCGGGGAGATGGCTGTCATTACATCTTCAATAAATGGACAAGTTTATGTTGATATTTTGGACACTTTTCTTATCCCATCAATTGAAAGGATGTTTGGGGATGATGAAATCATTTCTCAAGATGTTAATGCATCCTGCTATAGAGCAAAAACTGTGCAAACATTCCTTGAAAATAGACACATAAGTGTTATGATCCCAGTGGCTTAGGATCACAAATCTAACCAGCTAAGTCAGAGATAATAGGACGAGCTCTGGGGATGTGGTAACTGGACTGACCGCAAACCTGATCCTAACCAAACACACTAAAGGTAGCCGTGGAACGTTTCCTGAAATCCTAGACGTCTCTTCACGGCCTGAGAAACTGACTACCCCTAAAGAGAAAGTACAGACCTCACTTGCCTCAGAGAAATAACCCCAAAGATATAGAAGCCCCCACAAATAATAACGGTGAGTTAAGAGGAAAAGACAAACGCAGAGATGAAACAGATTAAGCAAATGAGGCCCGCTAACGCTAGATAGCAGAAAATAGCAAGGGATCTGTGCGGTCAGTAAAAAACCCTATGCAAAAATATCCACGCAGAGAATGCGAGAACCCCCACACCAACTAACGATGTGGGGGGAGCAACTCAGCACCCCAGAGCACCAGCAAGCAGGGAAATCACATATTAGCAAGCTGGACTAAACACATCATATACTAGGACACATCTTGAACACAGATGAGCAAAAATAAGCAAACAAAACTTAGCTTCTCTTGGAGAGACTGATAACGGATGTAGACAGGAGCAATCAGAATAGCACTGAATACAACGACAGCAGGCAACAACTGAGAGTCCAAGTGAACTAAATAGGAAACCAGCTAACAGATAACGAGACAGCTGATCCAGCCTCAGACCTGCAGAATGACACTCACACAGTACCACTTGTGACCACAAGAGGGAGCCCAAAAACAGAGTTCACAACAGTAACCACCCCCCTTGAGAAGGGGTCACCGAACCCTAATCAAAACCCCCAGGGCGATCAGGATGAGCCACATGGAAGGCATGAACCAAATCGGCCGCATGAACATCAGAGGCGACAACCCAGGAATTATCCTCCTGACCATAGCCCTTCCACTTAACCAAATACTGAAGCCTCCGTCTCGAAATACGAGAATCCAAGATCTTCTCCACCACGTACTCCAATTCGACCTCAACCAGCACCGGGGCAGGGGGCTCAAAAGAAGGAACCACAGGCACCACATACCTCCGCAACAAAGACCTATGGAACACGTTATGAATGGCAAACGACGCTGGGAGGTCCAAACGAAATGACACCGGGTTAAGAATTTCCAAAATCTTATAAGGACCGATGAAGCGGGGCTTGAATTTAGGAGAGGAAACCTTCATAGGAACATACCGAGAAGACAGCCATACCAAATCCCCAACACGAAGTCGGGGACCCACACCGCGACGGCGGTTGGCAAAGCGCTGAGCCTTCTCCTGTGACAACTTCAAATTGTCCACCACATGGTTCCAAATCTGCTGCAACCTATCCACCACAGAATCCACCCCAGGACAGTCAGAAGGCTCAACCTGACCCGAGGAAAAATGAGGATGAAAACCAGAATTGCAGAAAAAAGGCGAAACCAAAGTAGCAGAACTAGCCCGATTATTAAGGGCAAACTCGGCCAATGGCAAAAAAGTCACCCAATCATCCTGATCAGCAGAAACAAAACATCTTAAATAAGTTTCCAATGTCTGATTAGTTCGCTCGGTTTGACCATTCGTCTGAGGATGGAAGGCCGACGAAAAAGACAAATCAATGCCCATCTTAGCACAAAAGATCCGCCAAAATCTGGACACAAACTGGGATCCTCTGTCAGACACAATATTTTCAGGGATGCCGTGCAAGCGAACCACATTCTGAAAAAATAGAGGAACCAAATCGGAGGAGGAAGGCAACTTGGGCAAGGGCACCAAATGGACCATTTTAGAAAAACGATCACACACCACCCAGATGACAGACATTCTCTGAGAGACTGGAAGATCCAAAATAAAATCCATGGAAATGTGCGTCCAAGGCCTCTTCGGGACAGGCAAAGGCAAAAGCAAACCGCTGGCACGAGAACAGCAAGGCTTAGCCCGAGCACAAATCCCACAGGACTGCACAAAGGAACGCACATCCCGCGACAAGGAAGGACACCAGAAGGACCTAGCCACCAAATCCCTGGTACCAAAAATCCCAGGATGGCCTGCCAACACTGAAGAATGAACCTCGGAAATAACTCTGCTGGTCCATCTATCTGGGACAAACAGTCTCTCTGGTGGGCAACGGTCAGGTCTATCCGCCTGAAATTTCTGCAGCACTCGTCGCAAATCTGGGGAAATGGCAGACAAAATCACTCCCTCTCTAAGGATACCAGCCGGCTCTGAAACTCCCGGAGAGTCAGGCACAAAACTCCTAAAAAGAGCATCAGCCTTCACGTTCTTCGAACCAGGCAGGTACGAGACCACGAAATCGAAACGGGAGAAAAACAACGACCAACGAGCCTGTCTAGGATTCAGCCGCTTGGCAGACTCGAGATAAATCAGATTTTTGTGATCAGTCAAGACCACCACACGATGCTTAGCTCCCTCGAGCCAATGTCGCCACTCCTCAAATGCCCACTTCATAGCCAACAACTCCCGATTACCAACATCATAATTCCGCTCGGCAGGCGAAAACTTTCTTGAAAAGAAAGCACAAGGCTTCATCACAGAGCAATCAGAGCTTCTCTGCGACAAAACAGCCCCTGCACCAATCTCAGAAGCATCAACCTCGACCTGAAAAGGAAGAGAGACATCAGGCTGACACAAAACTGGAGCCGAAGAAATCCGGCGCTTCAGCTCCCGAAAGGCTTCCACGGCCGCAGGAGACCAATTAGTCACATCAGAACCCTTCTTGGTCAAATCCGTCAAGGGTTTAACCACGCCAGAAAAATTAGCAATGAAGCGACGGTAAAAATTAGCAAAACCCAAGAACTTCTGAAGACTCTTAACAGATGTAGGCTGAGTCCAGTCATGAATAGCCTGGACCTTGACTGGGTCCATCTCAATAGTAGAAGGAGAAAAAATAAAACCCAAAAAGGAAACCTTCTGTACTCCGAAGAGACATTTTGAGCCCTTCACAAATAAGGCATTAGCACGCAGGACCTGAAATACCATCCTGACCTGCTTCACATGCGAAGTACACAGTCCTCAGAAAAGACCAAAATGTCATCCAGATACACAATCATAAATTTATCCAGATATTCTCGGAAGATGTCATGCATGAAGGACTGGAACACAGAAGGAGCATTAGAGAGTCCAAAAGGCATCACCAAGTACTCAAAATGGCCTTCGGGCTTATTAAATGCTGTTTTCCATTCATCCCCCTGCTTAATACGCACAAGGTTATACGCACCACGAAGATCTATCTTGGTGAACCAACTGGACCCCTTAATCCGAGCAAACAGATCAGATAATAATGGCAAAGGATACTGAAATTTGACCGTGATTTTATTTAGAAGACGATAATCTATACAAGGTCTCAGAGAACCATCCTTCTTGGCCACAAAAAAGAATCCTGCACCAAGAGGGGAGGAGGACGGGCGAATATGTCCCTTCTCTAAAGACTCCTTTATATAACTCCGCATTGCGGCATGTTCTGGTACAGACAAATTGAAAAGTCGTCCCTTAGGGAACTTACTACCAGGAATCAAATTTATAGCACAATCACAATCCCTGTGAGGAGGCAGGGCACCGGATTTGGGCTCAACAAATACATCCTGGTAGTCCGACAAAAACTCAGGGACCTCAGAAGGAGTGGAAGAAGCCATTGACACCAAAGGAGCATCGCCATGAATCCCCTGGCAACCCCAACTTGAAACAGGCATAGCTTTCCAATCCAGAACTGGATTATGGGCCTGCAGCCATGGCAGACCCAAAACGACCACATCATGCAGATTATGCAGCACAAGAAAGCGAATCACCTCCTGATGTACAGGAGTCATGCACATGGTCACTTGAGTCCAATACTGAGGCTTATTCTCAGCCAATGATGTAGCATCAATACCCCTCAGTGGAATATGGAATTCCAAAGGCTCCAGGACAAAACCACAGCGCCTGGCAAACGACAAATCCATCAGGTTCAGGGCAGCACCTGAATCCACAAAAGCCATAACCTAGTAGGATGACAAAGAACAAATTAAAGTAACAGACAAAATGAATTTAGGCTATATAGTACCAACGGTGACAGATTTAGCGATTTTTTTTACGCGCTTAGAGCATGCTGAGATAACATGAGTTGAATCACCACAGTAAAAGCACAACCCATTTTGACGTCTATGATTTTTCCGCTCAATTCTGGTCAGAACTCGGTCACATTGCATAGACTCAGGTCTCTGTTCAGAAAACACCGCCAGATGGTACGTAGATTTGCACTCCCGCAAACACCTATCAATCTGAATGGCCAATGCCATTGAGTCATTCAGACTTGCAGGCGTGGGGAACCCCACCATAACATTCTTAATGGCTTCAGAAAGACCTTCTCTGAAATTTGCAGCCAGGGCACACTCATTCCATTGAGTAAGCACCGACCATTTCCGAAATTTTTGACAATACACCTCAGCTTCATCCTGGCCCTGAGAGAGAGCCAGCAAGGCCTTTTCTGCCTGGTTCTCAAGATTAGGTTCCTCATAAAGCAATCCAAGCGCCAGAAAAAAGCATCCACATTCAGCAATGCAGGATCTCCCGGCGCCAGGGAGAAAGCCCAATCTTGAGGGTCGCCACGTAACAGGGAGATAACAATTCTAACTTGCTGAGCGGAATCACCAGAGGAATGAGGTCTCAAAGAAAGAAATAATTTACAATTATTCTTAAAATTCAGAAACCTAGATCTATCTCCAGAAAACAACTCAGGAATAGGTACTTTTGGCTCAGACATAGGACTGTGAACAACAAAATCCTGAATGCTTTGCACCCTTGCAGCAAGATGATCCACACTAGAAGTCAGACTCTGAATATCCATGTCTGCAGCTGAACTCAAAGCCACCCAGAGATTAAGGGGATGAGAGAAGCTGGACAGACTGCAGCAAAAGAAGAAAAAAAAAATTGTACTCAGGACTTCTCTTATCCCACTTCTGCGATGCATTAAACACTTTTCAGGCCTGCTGTACTGTTATGATCCCAGTGGCTTAGGATCACAAATCTAACCAGCTAAGTCAGAGATAATAGGACGAGCTCTGGGGATGTGGTAACTGGACTGACCGCAAACCTGATCCTAACCAAACACACTAAAGGTAGCCGTGGAACGTTTCCTGAAATCCTAGACGTCTCTTCACGGCCTGAGAAACTGACTACCCCTAAAGAGAAAGTACAGACCTCACTTGCCTCAGAGAAATAACCCCAAAGATATAGAAGCCCCCACAAATAATAACGGTGAGTTAAGAGGAAAAGACAAACGCAGAGATGAAACAGATTAAGCAAATGAGGCCCGCTAACGCTAGATAGCAGAAAATAGCAAGGGATCTGTGCGGTCAGTAAAAAACCCTATGCAAAAATATCCACGCAGAGAATGCGAGAACCCCCACACCAACTAACGATGTGGGGGGAGCAACTCAGCACCCCAGAGCACCAGCAAGCAGGGAAATCACATATTAGCAAGCTGGACTAAACACATCATATACTAGGACACATCTTGAACACAGATGAGCAAAAATAAGCAAACAAAACTTAGCTTCTCTTGGAGAGACTGATAACGGATGTAGACAGGAGCAATCAGAATAGCACTGAATACAACGACAGCAGGCAACAACTGAGAGTCCAAGTGAACTAAATAGGAAACCAGCTAACAGATAACGAGACAGCTGATCCAGCCTCAGACCTGCAGAATGACACTCACACAGTACCACTTGTGACCACAAGAGGGAGCCCAAAAACAGAGTTCACAACACATAAGGTCAATGTCATGGCCTGCAAATAGTCCGGATCTCAATCCGATTGAAAATCTTTGGTCAAAGTTTAAGAAAATGGTCCATGACAAGGCTCCAACCTGCAAAGCTGATCTGGCAACAGCAATCAGAGTAAGTTGGAGCCAGATTGATGAAGAGTCCTGTGTGACACTCATTAAGTCCATGCCTCAGAGACTGCAAGCTGTTATAAAAGCCAAAGGTGGTGCAACAAAATACTAGTGATGTTTTGGAGTGTTTTTTTGTTTGTTTGTTTTTCATGATTCCATAATTTTTTCGCACATAATTGAGTGAGCCCATTATTTTTCCCCTCTGTTTGTTCTAAAAAAGTAACAAATACTGACTACAACATTTTTTGTTCTTGATGTCTTTTAGTGTTTATTAAAGCCAGAAAGTTGTCATTTGAAATGACTAGTTTTGTGCCATGTCTGTGATCTGCTTTTTTTAAAAAAAAAATAAACAACTGAATGAACATCCTCCAAGGTTGGTGATTACATAATTTTTGCCAGGGGTTGTATTAACCAGAACTCTCTGTACAAATGCTTTGCATTCTGGAGACAACCTTGTATCACTTGGAAAGCCATTCATATGAATGCCTTCAATGAAATGCTATGACCAGGCTGGTAAAGCGAAATGGTTTCTCGGTGAGAAGCCCAAGGTGATCAGCAGATCGGTTGCCAATTTTCATAAAGACTTATCTATAAATCAGCAATGTCCTTTAAATGTAGGATCTACAAACATAAAATTATCCAAACGCAATGAATCAGGTCCTTGAATACAATTTATTAGCCAGAACCAAGTGTATCGTAGCTATAGCGGTATACTTTCCCATATACTTGCAGTAGATGAATCCCGTGCACCATTCTGTAGTCAATGCACACTAGATGCAACCCTCCACAAGGTTGTAGCAATCTCAAAAATATCCAGGAACCAGGGCACCAGACATTGTCGGTTAGGTAACCTTATTGGTGCAAAAAATACACAACGTTTCAGCCACACAGGGCCTTTATCAAGCCATAACTCTCATTTTTTATGACTTGATAAAGGTCCCGCATGGCCAAAATGTTGTGTATTTTTTGCATTAATAAAGATACCTAAAGGAGGAAGTCTGGTGCACTAGTTTCTGGATATTTTAGGTATACTTTCCCATAGAGGGCCAAATCAGTCTTGCTCTACCGCTGACTTAATCCAAGATTTCCCATAGTGTATACAATATATCAGTAAAATTGCTGAAGTGATAATATAATGTACAACATATTCCTTGTGTTGTCTGTAAAAGTGCTTTAGACCTTTCGTATTGCTCCAAAAGAGAGAGAAAATCTGCAGGACGTTAATGAACACGAGTAACCATCAGGTCCTGGAACACAATTGGCATGGAAATTAACTTAACCTTGCCCTACCTTCATACTCCTTGTTAACCCATCCACATCTGCCTGTCTCTTTCCATTCATCAGGTCTCGGATACACCTTTTGACAAGTAATTACCTTTCCTCACTCTGACCCAATAAAATATGCATTAGTATTTCTATTCAATAAACGACTATACTTCATGCCCTGACCAGAAGGCATCAGAAGACATCAGCCGAGAGATCAGTGATTCAATCATTCACAGTCTTTTCAACCTCACGTGCACATTTTCTGTTGCGTTTGATTCTTCACCTCTAGAAGTAAACCACCCGGTGACACAGGATGAGGCATTAAATTACGAATTACATAGTATATTTTCAAAAATGACCATGCTTTCCTCCATAAAGGATTTATTTTGAAAACCCAGTATCAAAAAAAAATGTAAAAAATGATCATGATGTAGTCATCTAATCAACTTAATCTGCCAAATGAAGCCATACAACTCAAGTCATAAAGGCACAAGCCAAGTGTAGTTATACCAAGCTGGCAGGGAGTTTTTTTTTCATTTATTTTACATTTTATTTTTCAATCCCTGTTTCTTATCACTATTTATCATTGCATTTAATCAGTGTTATTAGCTGTATGCTCATTTTTGGAAAGGCTTCAAAAAGTGCATGAAATGTTTCAAAATATTCAATAAAAATGTTTAAAAACTTTGTAAGTGACATGGACATTATGATGATGATTCTTCTTATTAACATTATTGTTTTACATTTTTCAATTAGGAAGAATTAAACACAGTTTAATGTATATAGTAGATATTGCAGAATATTTTACTGTTTCATCTCTACGTATAAGGGCTTGTGCAGATGACCATAATTTATTTCCGAGTTCGATCCAGCAAAATATTGTTATTCTAAGAGGCCGAGACTGTCCAAGGGAAAAAATTGTTGCATGCAAAATTTGCATCCAATATTCGGATCACACATGCAAGTCAAGGAGTCCGTGAAAAAAATCGGACTGTGCTCAGATAATACCTGAATGGAGTCTAATTTTCACAGGCTGACAGAATGGAGATGGTGGAAAAATATTTTTTTTCCATCTTCTCCTCATCGAAGAAAATTGGATCACACTCTGATCAAATTGTTTCTCCTTGCAGAGATCGACATGCTAAGCATGCCGAGATGAGGAGACTTAAAGTCACAATGCTCCTCTGGGAAATATGCTAATTATGCAAATTGTCTCTTCAGAGAAGAAGAGAACTAGAACTCTAGTGCCACCTATTGGAAGGTAGCAATCCTACAAGTCAATGTTGACCATTTAACGAGCCTTATCACATGAGTTAGGATAATAGCCAATCAGAATCTCAATTTGCAGACACTGTGTTTCGGGGTACTGCCCCTTGTCAGTGCAAAGAGGAGATCTGGTTTGGCTGTGTGAGAGGTGTCCGACTGTTATCCAAGAAGTATTGTTTCTCCTTGCTTGTCTCTCCAGAGAGGAAGAGAACTAGAACTCTAGAGCCAACTATTGGAAGGTAGCAATCCTTCCAGTAGTTTAAACTGCTACGATCAGAGCTAGAGCCAAACAGCATCAATCGGGTGCTTGGAGCTGTAAAACAGCTGGTGTAACATGGGACCAGAACATCATTTTCCTCCATACAAATCATCCCAACTTGTGCTGTACATAAATGCAAAATGTTGAGAGAAGTCGGTAGACCCCAGGTAGGGGTAGGTCCATCTGGCTTTTGGCATCATTGCAGTCCTGCGGCCTTTCACTATTGGGGGTACGCCACTGCTGATTTACATTTCAGACAAAAACTAAAACCACTACAACCACTATGAATAAGTTTCAGCCTCGGGGTGTAGTAAAACTTTTCTCCAGTTCAATTGATACATGAGTGCTCCTTATTGCATGATTACTCTGGAGATGGTTATAGAGACAGAGTTCCCTTGTATTGTCATTCCCTGCTGCCACTTTAGAACACAGTTTTGCAGATAACTGCTGTATAGTGCATCCATAGGACAGAAGTATGAAGACTTCACTCAGGCCCATGTGCATGTGTGGTATCCCGGTACCTGTTCTACTGATGTTTAGTGAAACAGTTGTCGTGTGGCAGTAGATTTGTTCCGGTGTGCGTAAACTACTTTTGGGAGCTGTGAGTTAGGAGATGTATAATATATTGTATGCACGTACACTGAGGATTCAGAAATGTGCATGGTACTGTGCTGTCATATACAGGTCAATGTATGTGTATGAATATTAGGTGTTTTGCCTCCTCCCAGCTCACTGCTGACACGCTTCCAGTTCAGTTCTGTTTAGGCCAGTGAAGAAACAGCAAGGAAGCACTATTGCTTCTTGAATCCATGCGAGTCCAAGCTAAGGGAACATCATTCTTCATATAGTCACCTCCACAAAGGAATGAAGCCTCATACAGGCAGGAGAGACAAGGCTGAACAAGTGTTCTCCTGCATATTGGTTTTCCTATATGCTTCCAGCCAAGAAACAGTTTCATGTGTCTCCCACACCACAAACTTTGTCTGACCTACTCCTTGCAATATGCAAAGGTAGGACCATTACCGTAATTCCAAACTACTAGTGTGTCACCACAGAGCACCAACCGGTGAAGGTTACTACATGCGTCTGCTTGTAATTGCACGTACATCATGGGTACTTGAACCACCTCTACAAGGGAGCCCCCCTGGGGATCTTATACCATCTCTATATGTGCCACCTCCCACTATTGACAATTGTTGTGGACAAAAGGGAAGTGTTTAGAGGTCCAGCAACCCACATCAGCAACCATGACATTAAAATCCGCTTCCAGTGGAACTACAGTACATGTCCTAGCTGACCCCTCTGCACGATCTGGTGGCCCACCACACATGACACCGTTTGTTGTCTTTACAGTAGACATCTTTTCAGGTGGGAATTACATACTTTAAATATGACTTTCTTTTAAGTGGCATTTCAGCTAAGTGGATTTATCGCTAATAATATGTCACCCCACTGATCACAAGTTCCTGCCTCCTTCACTTCTGCAACACTGTGGTGAGCAGAAGATTCAATAAAATGGTGCATGTATGCAAAGTGCCTTTATATTTGGAATTTTGGACTCATGGTAACATCCTGAGCACTATGCTCGGGTGGACCCATCAGACACCAAGATACGAATGCAAACTTGACCACCTTGTCAGAAAAAAATTATATTGTGCTTCAGTGGATGTCATTCGATTGAATGAAACGTCTATGGCACCACAGTGTGGAGTTTCAGGGGCCCTATTTTCCTCCATACAGGCTCTACACTTCCTTATTTATTTTTAATAGGCCTTATTAATTGTATTGCACTTTTTTATATTCTTATATTCAAGTAATTTTTGTGGTTTTCTATATTTTAAAACAATCTACCATTCAATGATAACTTCTAAGCAGCACAGTCCTAATAATTAGAGTGCAGTCAGGAGTATTCCAGGGTTGTGTGATAATTAATATTACATCGGTTTCATCTCTATGGAATCTGTTGGTTGTATACACACAATAAAATTAATCATCAGAGGTTAAAAGCTCGAAGCGCACATTAAACCCCGTATATGATATTATGTGCCTCTCATGCTGGTGTCTTCTGTTGATTCATATCACCTAGTGGGAAATGTCAGAGACTTTAGTGAACTCAATTAGGGACCAGATGCTTGGGATTTATACCTTATCCTATTTAAGACAACAGAGAATATTTCTGACATTTGACAAAGATAAGGATTTAATTTAGGAACTCAGAGGAGGAACATAATTTTTTTTTTTACTCATGGAGATTTTACTTTCACTACACCCCGGTATGTCAATGATATAACAGGTAAGGATTTAACTACTACATGGATACTGATGGATATCATGTTGGAAAACAAGTTTACGCAGTGATTACATTGCCCAATGGACGGGAGGAGCTAGATACTTTTTTGATCGTCTCAACATTTGCCCTGGATTCTACAGTAAATGACAATGAGCCAACAACCACTCTACCTTGGCCATGGTCTAGACAAATATTCCCTTACTCCAAGTCCGCAGGATGCACCAAGTCATGTTTTCAGGATTTCTTTAGCATTGCACAAGTGATATTTCCATGAAACATTCTGTTGCTGGCTCTTGAGGACTGGAATCGGGGATCATTGGTCTAAACAAAGGGGAAGGACAGTAAACTGAATCTTTGTGAATAAAAGCCTAGAAGTGACTTGAGAATAACGCAACATGCTGTTTTATTCTGGGCATCATATTGCATCGGCAAAGTTGGCCATGGAGGTATTTGGACATACAGAGCAAAGATGAAGAAAAGAATCATTGTCCAAAAGGCAAATAGTAGCAATTCCTCTGGAAAACTCAACATGTGTTATAATGTCCATTGGTATGATAAAAGATTGTATTTACTAATGGTGCAACCAAAAACATCTAGACAAGGAACTACTCAACTTGCAATTTTTCAAAACGTTTGCTCATCTACTCATCATATTTGCTTTGAAATATTTGCTTTGACAGATAAGCTTATGAAGAAACTATTATTCTAAAAGCTGCTATCACAGGAAACCATATCGTTATCACAGCCCAAGATTACCAAGGAGTGAGCACAGATTTGGAGGTGTAGTATTGCAGTAAGTGGGTCTACATTTGTTGGCAAGAAATTACTTAAGTTTTGAGCAACTCCTTATACCTATGCAAAGTTCTAACCGGGAATCCATGCCTTAATGTAAAAAAAATCCAACTTAATTGACTTCCTTACAAGCACAGCATGTCAACCCAAACCCTGTCCATCAATCAAGGTAAATTAGGCAAGCGTAAGATGTGGCCTTAATTCGATCTAGAGTGTCTCCACGCCTAATACATGCAGCCTCTACACCCCGTTACCTGTCCCCTGAATGTCCATGTGGATTCCCAGTACTCTGTCTAGAAGAACTGTTAGGGGAACAGAATCATTCAGACATAGAGCAGTATTGCCTGGTAAGATTAGTGAAAGGCAGGAGAATGCGCTCACTTGGCAGTGTTGTGTGAAGGCACAATTTCTGAAGACGCGTGTAACTGTTGTTGTGGCCTGGTGTCTGGAGAAGAAAAACATTTTCCAGATGAATAGTAGTTTAGGAAGGCGATATCCCATTGTGGTAAATTGAGAAACCTTTCGTTTTCTAAATTTTCTAAAATGGTTCTTTATTATTCCAACGCGTTTCGGTGCTGGCGCCTTTCTCAAGGTAAAAAAATCAACAGAGCATCCCGGAATCATTCAAAAGAAACCATCAGGAATTGGAGCCACCCAGATAGATTGGGTAGCATCCAGGAGACTTGTCAACTCTTCCAGGAGTCCTTAAAGTCTACTCATTTTTCGGGAAGATACTGGACATTCTGGAAGAGTTGGCAAGTACAGGTTTTTAAAAAACACATCTCCACATTCAATTAGGCCTCACCCCCCCAAAGCAAATATTTTTTTAATCTTTATTATTTTATATGTACTATTGCCAGGACTATTTTCCCCATCTATGCCATACTATGTCAGGTGTGTCTGGAAAATAGACCTCATGACGATGTGATATTATTATTTTGGTTGACCCTGGGTCTTAGGATGGGTCATTAGACCAGTACTCAGGCTAGAACTTGCATTTGCAATCTGGATATTTCAATAGAACAGTATTTTGGTAGTCTTGAAGTATCTTTAGTGTTATACAATAGAACTAAGGACAAAGAAATAAATAAATGTAAATGAAGCAAATAAAAACAAAACTGTTTTCTATTTGGTAGGCAACATAAGATACAGAACCCATGTTATCCAACGGCTCCTGCGTTACACACTGGGGACTTTGTTGTCTTTGATGGTGGGTGAAATCACAGAGCTGGAAAATAGCATGTTTTGTAAGTAAATGTTTTGACCATAGGGATTATCCAACTTTTTCCCAACCTCAGACAATTTTTGTTTTTTAAGTAAGAAAAGAATTTAAGAATTGTGATTGCGTTTTCCTCTATACTTTTGTTTTGAGGCATTAAGTTGAGATGTCAACCCTTGGGGATAACTTCTGCTGGTGGCAGTAAGCGAGTGCCACACTTAGGAAACACATTTCCATTTCTGAGTCTTTATACCAGAAACTGCAAGAATTTTCTTCTGTAAAAGACTATGCATGCCAAGACTTTGTAGCGAAAAAAAAAAAAGAATGTCTTTAGGCCTCAAGTAAAAGGAAAAAAAAAGCAAAAAAAAAAAAATTTGCCGTGTCCTTTGGGATCGTCACTACTGGCTGCAGCCATTGCTGTGCTGAGAAATAAGATTTCCATCATGTATCCAACACACACAACCTTGGGGACTTTCAGACTACTGGAAGAGTTAAAACCTTTCTCATGTTTGCTTGTGACAAGAGGCATCTGAAAATTTCTCATCTCCATCATGACATTTGTGATTTGTTGTCCCCCTGGAAATGATTTGATGTCATACCTGGTTCAGAGTATTAGCTTGAACTCACTGGTGCAGGGGCTAATTATTCATTTTCCACCATCCCATCTGTTTTGTTTGCTGGTGTGTAGACATTAGAAGAAGCTCTTCTGAGAAAACGGAGTAAGCTGAAGCTGCAGCGCATACAAGTGTGAAGGCACAGCGCCTCGGGCAGATGAGGCTGCTGCCTGTTAGACTTTGTGCCCGGACGCAGAATTTCACCTGCCACACACATGTCCATGTCCCGTGCTCTTACTTACAGAAACACTTGAGTTCATCGAGATAGCAAAGACATAAAAAACTGAATTAGCACTGGTATAAACAGTATTAACTAGTGATGAGAGAACGTGCTCGGATTATCGGAGCATGCTCGGGAGCTATCCGAGTGTCTTCTGCGAGCTCGAATATGTTCGAGTCCCCGTGCCTGCATGTCTCACGACTGTTCAACAGCAGCAACACATGAAGTGATTACCTAACAATCTGACAATCCCTGCATGTGTTGTAGCTGTCAAACAGCCACGGGAAATGCAGCTACGGGGTCTCAAATATATATTTCAAGCACGCCGAAGACACTCTTTTCGCGCCCGAGCATGCTCTGATAACACCTTATCCAAACACGTTCACTCATCACTAGTACTAAGTCTCACTTCTGGTTAAAGGGAACCTGTCACCAGTTTTGTGACATAGCAGCTAAAAATATCACCTTATTCAGCGTCTGCGCTGCATTCCCTAAATCCTTATATAACCCCCTGACTCCCCTTGTATACTCCCGAAAACCTTTTTAAATTTCTCCCACGCTGCATGGTAATCTTCTTAGTCCGGTCCGATGGGCGTGGTTTCTGGCCTCTACATCCCTCCCATCAGCTGTTGCTCGCTGTCTTACTTCATGGATGACCAACTGCGGGCAAAGCCGAAAAACAGAAGTGTCATGCGCTGACACACGTACGTCCGGCTCATGTACCGAAACTAGGTTTATAAGAGCATACGCACTTCTGTTTTTCAGCTTTGCCCGCAGCTGGGCAAAGCATAGTGCGCAGGTGCAAAACGTAATATTTTTGTGCAGGTGCGATATGTCGCATGGCAATGTGGATCGTTATCTATGTCAGGAGGACGGCGGGGAATGAAAAGGCCCAAAACCACGCCAATCGGACCGGACTGAGAAGATTACAATACAGGGTGGGAGAAATTAAAAAAAGTTTTCGGGAATATACACCCCTTGTCAGGGGGTTATATAAGGATTTAGGGAATGCATAGCAGACAATGAATAAGGTGATATTTTTAGTTGCTATGTCGTATGATCATCTATAATCAGTAGTGATGAGTGAATATACTCGTTACTCGAGATTTCTCGAGCACGCTTGGGTGTCCTCTGAGTATTTTTTAGTGCTTGGAAATTTAGTTTTTCTTGCCGCAGCTGAATGATTTACATCTGTTATCCAGCATAAGTACATGTGGGGGTTGCCCGGTTGCTAGGGAATCCCCACATGTACTTATGCTGGCTAACAGATGTAAAACATTCAGCGGCGGCAAGAAAAAATAAATCTCCGAGCACTAAAAAATACTCGAAGGACCCCCGAGCATGCTCGAGAAATCTCGAGTAACGAGTATATTCGCTCATCACTAATAATCAGCTGTCATGTGCCCCTAACAGCTGCGGGTGGATTGCAATTACTGTTAACATGTTAAATGTCACTGTTAAACTCTGACAGCGGCATTTAATATGCACACGCAGAAAGCGTTCAATAACCCCGCCCATTGTCGTCTGTGTCACATGATCGCAGGTCGCCGATCGATTGGCATGACAACCCGGGGTCTGCAGGAGACCCTCATGGTTAAAATAGCCGGATAGCTATGAGCGCCACCCAGCGGTCAGCACTCATAGCAAGTGAGCATTTCTGCTGCGTTGTGCAGGGCTGCAGCTCTGCTCTATGTAGCACAAGTGATCGGTTGATCGCAGCTTCTAGTCTCCTATGGAGACTATTGAAGCAAGTAAAAAGTTAAAAAAATGTTTTTAAAAATATAAAAAAATAAAAATATATAAAAGTTCAAATCACTCCCCATTCGCCCCATTCAAAATAAAACAATAAAAAAAAATCAAATATACATGCAGCGCCCCAGAGTCCTGGTCGTTGCAGTACTGTGGCTCCGCCACTAAGGGGGGCTATGGTACGTCTGATGGCACTGAAGGAGTTCATCTGACCAGGTATCACAGACACCAATACATGTCACAGTCGGGCCTCCAGGGGGAGCTAAGGGTACTATTCATTAGGCCACTCCTCACATACCGGTAAAACTGGGGGTCAGGCAGGAAGTTAGGGAGAAAGCTGACTGGGTTGGAACCAGGCAACACCTTGTGACAGAGGGTGTTGTGGGGGAAGATTCGGTAGGGTCCCTGTCAGGTTTGGGACCCTGACAGAGGCCTGGCAAATAGAGAGAACGTCACGGGACCGTGCCTGCTCAGCATAGGGACGGTGCCCTAAGAAAGGATCAGAAGCGAGATATATTTTGCTGAGTGAGAAACGAGTTCGAAGCAAGAAGGAGAATACCAGTAGGAGTCGTGCTGTAAGACCGAGGCAACATCCTACTGAGGCGCACAGCCGGCGGCCGGAATGCCGAGGAAGTATTTCTATATCTAGCTCCAAGCAATACTTCAAACCAATGGCAGGACAGTCAGTCATAGGCGGGCTGTCTCACATATATCACCTATGAAGACATGGGGGGCACACTAGGAGAGGGGCGACTCTAGAGTCCCGGAAGAGCTCCGAGCCTACTCGTCATACGGGTGCCGTCCCAACCATAACACCGGGAGGGACGGAGGAGAAGAACATCATCTGAACGAGTTGTGAGGGAACACGAGAAACAGACACAACAGTTGTGGGGACTATCCCGTAAGCACAGCAGGGGAGGACCACAACACATAGCGCTAGCAGGAAGGCACAGATTTCCACCTGCAAAGAGAACTCTGGAGGTGCCATCGGACCGGCCGGACTTGCGCAGCCTGGTGAACCTTATTCCGGACTGAGGACCCAGAAACCTTCAGTAAAGAGGTAAAGAGACTGCAACCTGGTGTCCTCGTTATTTACTGCACCGCACTACCACCACCATCCACATCTATTATTTACTGTACGCCCCTCAGCAGGGTCACGGACCGGGCCTAGCCACCGTGACAACCCCAGAGCAGAGACTTGGAGGCCCGGTACCGGGTACCCCTCGGCCCTGCGGCAGTGGGGGCGCTACATACACATATTTGGTATCTCTGCATTCAGAGTCGCCTGATCTATCAATATATAAAAATAATTAATCCAAACAGTAAATGGCATAGCGAAAAAAGATCAAAATGCCAGAATTACATTTTTTTGGTCGCTGCAACACTGCAATAAAATGCAAAAGATCGTATCTACACCAGAATGGTATCAATAAAAACGTCAGATAGGCGCACAAAAAATAAGCCCTCATCTGGCCCCAGATCCCGAAAGATGGAGACGCTTAAGGTCTCTGAAAATGGAGACTTTTTTTTTTTTTTTTTACAAACGTTGGATTTTTTTTTCACCACTTAAATAAAAAAACAACCTAGACATGTTTGGTGTCAGTTTTAGCATTTAGTGAACATGGTAAAAGAAAAAAAAAAGAATTGTGGAATTGCACTTTTTTGCAATTGTACCGCACTTGGAATTTTTTTCCGGTTTTCCAGTACACGATATGGTAAAAATAATGGTGCCATTAAAACGTCCAGCAAAAAAGAAGCCCTCACATGGCCATATTGACGGAAAAATAAAAACGTTATGACTGTGGGAAGAAGGGGAGCAAAAAATGGAAATGCAAAAATGAAAATACCCCTGGTCCTTAAGAGGTTAAGCAAGAAAATGTAAATAAGGAATAATGCACACAGACGTACAGTAGTGTATAATACCTTTGGAGACTTGATACGATCCCTATAAAAGTATTTGTAGCTCTTCTACACCTCACACCTCATGCATTCGGCTTTGCAGAGCCCGGTGTCATTGCCATAGTGTATTGAGTAGTCACGATATGGCGGTGCATTGCTCCATAATACAGAGCCATAAGAACATTTTCTGCCTCCATTTAGACACATACACAAGATTTGGTTAGGTTTTTGCAATAGAAGTCTTTTTATTAGGAATTTACATTCCTTACAAATGGCTTCCCCTAATGGAGTGCTCAAAAAAAGGAAAGTGGTTTCGCAACAAGACATATTATATCCGAAGCTGTAGGTGATTCAGTCCTTAAATGTTCCAATAAAAGTAATTTCATCTGTCGGACACAATGTCAATGTGCTAAATAGGAGGAAGCGGGAGAACAGATTGGAGGCAGCGGTTTCTGACAATATTTATGTCACCTGGCTGACATGACCAATCAGCTGTATAAAGATCAGCGGTGACAAACCCGCCATGATTATTTCTCTGCCGTTACAGATCTCATCGCCCGTAGTGACTAATTTCTGGCCTCACTATATTGCGTTATGTATCATGGCACAAATCATTATATGTCTGATGTATATTACAAGCAAAAATAATTTTTATTAAAGAAAACATTTTTTTCAGGCAATATAGATTTCAAACGGCAAATCCTTTGGGCTCCGCTCTGAAATGCAATAATACATCTTCTGTTTATGTACTATGTCGTTCCAAGAATTACCATTGATTTTTTATTTTTTTTTTACCTTCTAGATAATTTTCTCTTGTGCTGCTGGTTTTTAATAATGGCCGTGAAGGTAGAAAAATAGAATTTTTAGATGCAAAATTACCAAATTGTACACGTTTTTAAATACTCAGTTGCAAAATAGATGACAAACTGGATTTTTTAATATTTAATTAAAATGATACAAAATAAAATAAATAGATAGATAGCTAGATAGATAGATAGATAACAGATAGATAATGTATAGAAAATATATAAAGAGATAGATAGATAGATAGATAGATAGATAGATAGATAGATAGATAGATAGATAGATAGATAGATAGATGATAGATAGATAGATCAGAGATTATACATAGATAGATAATAGGTAATATATAGATAAATAGATAGATAGATCATAGATTGATAATAAATAATAGATGCATAGATAATAGATAGATAATAGATGATAGATAGACAGATAGATAATAGATAGATAGATAGACAGATAGATGATAGATAATTAATAGATAGACAGACAGACAGACAGACAGACAGACAGATAGATAGATAGATAGATAGATAGATAGATAGATAGATAATAGAAAGAGGGATAGATAATAGAAAGATAGATAGATGATAGATAGATAGATAGATAGATAGATAGATAGATAACAGATAATGGATAGATAGACAGATAGATAATAGATAGATAGATAATAGATAATAGATAGATAGACAGATAGATAATAGATAGGTAGATAATGGATAGATAGATAGATAGATAGATAGATAGATAGATAGATAGATAGATAGATAGATAGATAGATAGATAGATGATAGATAGATAGATAGATAATAGATAGATAGATAGATAGATAATAGATAAATAGATAGATAATAGATAGATAAATAGATAGATAGATAGATAGATACATAATAGATAGATAGATAATAGATATAATAGATAGATAATAGATAGATAATAGATAATAGATAGATGATAGATAGATAATAGATAGATATAATAGATAGATAATAGATAGATAGATAATAGATAGATAGATAATAGATAATGGATAGATAGACAGATAGATAATAGATAGATAATAGATAGATGAATGATAGATAATGGATAGATAGATAGATAATGGATAGATATTATTATTATTATTTATTTATATAGCACCATTACTTCCATGGTGCTGTACATGAGAAAGGGGTTACATACAGGGTTATAGATATCATTTACAGTAAACAGGTTTACAGTGACGGACTGGTACAGAGGAGAGAGAACCCTGTCCTTGCGGACTTACATTCTATGGGATAGTGGGGAAGAGACAGAAGGTAGGGGTGAGGTGGCGGCTCTGGCGGTGGTGAGGTGGCGGCTCTGGCGGTGGTGAGGCTACGGCTCTGGTGGTGGTGAGGCGGCGGCTCTGGCGGTAGTGAGGCGGCGGCTCAGTTATTGTAGGCTGTAGGCTTTCCTGAAGAGATGGGTTTTCAGGTTCCGTCTGAAGGATCTGAGGGTGGTGGATAATCGGACGTGTTGAGGCATGGAATTCCAGAGGATGGGGGATATTCGGGAGAAATCTTGGAGGCGGTTGTGTGAGGAACGAATAAGTATGGAGGAGAGTAGGAGGTCTTGGGAGGATCGAAGATTACGTGAGGGAAGATATTGGGAGATTAGTTCAGAGATATAGGGAGGGGACAGGTTGTGGATGGCTTTGTAGATCAGTGTTAGTAGTTTGAACTGGATTCGTTGGGGAATTAGGAGCCAGTGGAGGGATTTGCAGAGGGGAGAAGCAGGGGAGTAGCGAGGAGAGAGGTGGATTAGCCGGGCAGCAGAGTTGAGGACAGACTGGAGTGGTGCAAGAGAGTTAGCTGGGAGGCCACAGAGGAGGGTGTTGCAGTAATCGAGGCGGGAGATGATGAGAGCATGCACAAGAGTTTTGGTAGATTGTGGGCTGAGGAAGGAATGGATTCTGGCAATATTTTTGAGTTGGAGGCGACAGGAGGTGGCAAGAGCTCGGACGTGAGGTTTGAAGGACAGGGAAGAGTTGAGAGTTACCCCGAAGCAGCGGATTTCAGGTGCAGGAGAGAGCGTGATGCCGTTTACCATAATAGATAGATCGGGTAGGGGGGATACGTGAGGTGGGGGAAAGATGATGGATTCTGTTTTGTCTACATTTAGTTTTAGGAAGCGAGAGGTGAAGAAGGAAGATATGGCTGACAGACACTTCAGGATTCTGGACAGCAGGGAGGTGACATCTGGGCCAGAGAGGTAGATCTGAGCGTCATCTGCATACAGGTGGTACTGGATGCCATGGGACTTTATGAGTTTTCCTAGACCAAGGGTATAGATGGAAAAAAGTAGGGGCCCTAGGACAGAGCCTTGAGGGACTCCAACAGAGAGAGGGCGGGATGAGGAGGTAGTGTAGGAGCGGGAAATGCTAAATGTGCGGTTGGACAGGTATGAGGCCATCCAGGACAGGGCAAGGTCTTTGATGCCAAGGGAAGAAAGAATCTGTAGCAGTAGGCAGTGATCGACTGTGTCGAAAGCAGTGGACAGGTCAAGAAGGAGGAGGATGGAGAACTGACTGTTAGCTTTGGCTGTGACTAAGTCATTAGTAATTTTTGTCAGGGCAGTTTCGGTGGAGTGGTGGGGGTGGAAGCCAGATTGGAGGTTGTCAAGGAGAGAGTTAGATGAAAGTTGAAGTTTTGAAGCAAACGAGTTGAGTTTTGAAGCAAACGGGAGCAGTGATATGGGGCGATAGTTGGGCATAGCAGTTGGGTCAAGGTTAGATTTTTGAGGATGGGTGTGATGGTGGCATGTTTGAAGGCAGAGGGGAAGGTACCAGAAGAGAGCGATAGGTTGAAAAGATGGGTTAGGGCTGGAATGAGCATGTTAGTGAGGTTGGGGAGCAGGTGGGAAGGGATGGGGTCAAGTGCACAGGTGGTGAGGTGTGATTTGGAAAAGAGGCGAGTAAGCTCTCCTTCAGTGATGTTGGAGAGGGAGGTTATTAGGGAAGGGCAGAGGTCTGGTATATGGAGTGGTTGGGGTGGTGGACAAGTAAAGGTTTGCCTTGTTTGGTCGATCTTGTTTTTGAAGTAGGTGGCAAAGTCCTCGGAAGAGATGAAGGGAGTTGGAGGTGGCAGAGGTGGGCGGAGGAGAGAGTTAAATGTGCTGAACAGTTGTTTTGGGTTGTAGGATAGTGAAGATACAAGGTTAGTGAAATAGGTCTCTTTAGCAGAGGTGAGGGCTGATTTGAAGTCAAGTGTAGCTTGTTTGAAAGCAGTGAAGTCATCTGGCAGGCGTGTTTTCTTCCAACGCCGCTCCATGACCCTGGATGCTTGTCGAAGTTTTTTTGTGATATTGTTATGCCAGGGTTGCCTATTGGTTCGTCGCACTTCGCCATGCATGAGAGGGGCGACTGAGTCTATGGCTGATGTGAGGGTGGAGTTATAGAAAGCGGTGGTGCTGTCTGTGTCGTGGAGAGAAGATATGGAGGACAGAGGTAGGAGAGAGTCTGAGAGTCTGTGAATGTCTAGGTTTGCGAGGATTCTGCGAGGATGTAGTAATGGCAGGACCCGGGGGCAGATGAGGAGGACAAGGATGAGAAGGTGAGTAGATGGTGGTCAGATAGGGGGAAGGGAGAGGTTGTGAGCTTAGATAAGGAACAGAGGCGGGTGAAGATGAGGTCTAGTGTATGTCCGTCTGTGTGGGTGGCTGTGGAGGACCACTGAGTGAGTCCAAAGGATGAAGTAAGGGCCAGTAGTTTGGAGGCTGCTGGCTGGTGGGTGTCAGTAGGGATATTAAAGTCATCCATGATGATGGTGGGAAGGTCAGCAGAGAGAAAGTGAAGGAGCCAGGTGGAGAATTGGTCGATGAAGGCAGTGGCTGAGCCCAGTGGTCAGTATATGACAGCCATTTGGAGATTGGAGGGAGCGTAAATACGGACAGAGTGAACCTCGAAAGAAGGGAGGATAAGGGAGGGTGGGGGTTGGATAGGGTTGAAGGAGCAGTTTTTAGAAAGAAGGGTACCCACTCCTCCACCATGTCTTTTGCCAGAGCGAGGAGTGTGGGTAAATTGGAGGCCGCCGTAACTCAGTGCTGCAGGCAAGGCCGTGTCAGGGGGCGTCAGCCAGGTCTCGGGGAGGGCCAGGAAGGAAAGGTTGCGGGAAGTGAAGAGATCATGGACCATGTGGAGCTTAGATAGATAGATCGATAGATAGATAGATAATAGCTAGATGATAGATAGATAGATGATAGATATATGATAGATAGATAGATAGATAGATAGATAGATAGATAGATAGATAAATAGATGGATAATAGATAGATAATAGATAGATAGATAGATAGATAGATAATAGATAGAGAGATCGATAGATAATAAATAGATAAATAGATAATAGATAGATAGATATAGCGTCAGACTGGAGCACCTTGGGCCCACCAGAGAAAATCATTCTTGGGGCCCACTATGAAGCTAAATAGAAATAGATATAAGACCAATTGTGCGGTAAAAAGCGCTAATATCAGAGTATAATATAAGGTAGTTCACGTCTTAATTATTTAGCAAGGGTTGGGATAGCCCCCTCACAGAATATAATTTAGCCCCTCATAAAATATAATGCAGTCCCCTCTCATAGAATATAACGCAGCAACCCACAAAATGTAATGCAACCCCCTCAGGTATAACGCAGTCCCCACCATAGAATATAATGTAGCACCCTCATAGGGTATAATGCAGCCCCCTCATATAGTATAATGCAGCCACAACAGAATATAATGTAGTCAACTGAGAGAATGCAGCCCCACCACAGAATATAATGCAGCCCCCCATAGAGTATACTGCAGCCCCTCACATAGTATGATGTAGCCCCCATAATATAATGTAGTCCCCTGAGAATAATGCAGTCCCCCAACAGAATATAATGTAGCCCCTTCATAAAGTATAATTCAGCCCCTCTCCACCCCATCATTGTCCTCATCACCAACACCATCATTGCCTTCTCCCCCACCACCCCTATCATTCTCCCCCACCACTTCCATCACTGCCCATTCCACAACCTGCATCGTTGCCTCCTCCCCCACCATCATTGTCCATTTCATCACCTTCATCATCACCTCCATCATTGCCTCCCCCCACCACCATCATTGCCCATCACCTCCATCATTGCCTCCCCACCACTATCCATCACCTCCATCATTGCCTCCCCCACAACCATCATTGCCCATTTCATCACCTCCATCATTGCCTCCCCCACCACCATCATTGCCCATTACCTCCATCATTGCCTCCCCCCACCACCATCATTGCCCATTTCATCACCTCCATCATTGCCTCCCACCACCACCATCATTGCCCATTTCATCACCTCCATCATTGCCTCCCACCACCACCATTGCCCTTCACCTCCATCATTGCCTCCCCCACCACCATCATTGCCCATCACCTCCATCATTGCCTCCCCACCATCATTGCCTATCACCTCCATCATTGCCTCCCCCACCATCATTGCCTCCCCTCACCCTCATTGCCCATCACCTCCATCATTCCCTCTCTCACCATGATTGCCCATCACCTCCATCATTGTCACCCCCATCATCATTGCCCATCACTTCCATCATTGCCTCCCCTCATCTCCATCATTGCCTCCCCGCCACCACATCACTGCCCATCACCTCCACCATTGTCTTCCCCCACGATAATTGCCCATCTCCTCCATCATTTTCTCCCCCACACCACCATCATTGCCCATCACCTCCATCATTGTCTCCCCCCACCAATATCATTGTCCTTCACCACACACACACACACAGCTCATCGCAGCAGCAGCTCATCACACACACACACACCCAGGCGCGCGCACACACACACACGCAGGCACACAGCACAGCTCACCTCCCCACAGCAGCAGCTCATCCCAGCAGCCTCTTCCTAGCTGGAAGCTTTCTGACTGAGACAGCAGCACACTGGATGATGAGGTCATCCAGCTGGGCTGTCTCAGACAGGAAGCAGGACGCCGGGAGGTGAGCTGCTCTGTGAGTCTGTGTGCCTGCGTGTGTGTATGTGTGCGGTGCTGTGTGTGTGGGGGTGTGCGGTGCTTTGAGCGTGTGTGTTTGTGTGTGTGGGTGTGAATGTGCGGTGCTTTGTGCTTGTGTGTGTGTGTGGTGCAGCTTTACATGCGGGCAGTGTTAGCTGCACCCTGCGGCTAACGCTGCCTGCTATTAAAGAGAAATAGGGGTGTGGGGAAGCGTGAATATTCATTTTGCTTCAGCAGCGGGGACAGGATCCTGTCTCCAGCTGCTGCTACTGGCACAGCGTGGGCCCCCTTGACTCAGGGGCCCCATAGCCACTGGCAGGGGACCCTTGGAGCAGTGGGGGCCCTAGGCAGCTGCTGGCCAGTATGCCAGCAGGTGTCAGTGCCTGGGTTCTCCAATGGGCCAGTCCGAGCCTGGATAGATAGATAGATAGATAGATAGATAGATAGATAGATAGATAGATAGATAGATAGATAGATAATAGATAGACCAATAGATAGTGATGAGCGAGTATGCTCAGGTGATCTCCGTGCTCGGAGATTTAGTTTATGTCGAAGCAGCTGCATGATTTGCGGCTGCTAGACAGCCTGAATACATGTGGGGATTTCCTATTAAACAGGCAACCTCCACATGTATTCAAGCTGTCTAGCAGCTGCAAATCATGTAGCTGCCTTGACTTAAACTAAATCTGAACACCCGAGTGTACTCGCTCATCACTAATAATATATAGATAGACAGATAATAGATACGTAGATAATAGATAGATAGATAGATAGATAGATAGATAGATAAATAGACAGATAGATAGATAGATATAATAGTTTGCATTTAAATATGTTTCTATTTATTTGATAGACTTTTTATTCTATATATGCCTACTTTTGTTCTCATTCACAAACATACATTTTTACACGTGCACAGATATCTCACAAGGGTATGTGCACACGTCCGGATTTCTTGCAGAAATTTCCTGAAGAAAACCGGAAATTTTCTGCAAGAAATCCGCATTTGTTTTTTTTTGGCGTTTTTTTTCCGTTTTTTTTGCGTTTTTTTTTAGCATTCTGCAAGCGTAATTAGCTCGCAGAATGCTCAAGTTTTCCAAGCAATCTGTAGCATCGCTTGGAAAACTGACTGACAAGTTGGTCACACTTGTCAAACATACTGTTTGACAAGTGTGACCAACTTTTTACTATAGATGCTGCTTATGCAGCATCTATAGTAAAAGATAGAATGTTTAAAAATAATAAAAAAAATAAAAAAATGGTTATACTCACCCTCTGCAGATAGCCAATCTCCTCAGCGGCGTCCGTTCCTATAGATGCCGGTGTGGTTCAGGACCTTCGATGACGTCGCGGCTTGTGATTGGTCGCGTGAGTCACATGAGCGGTCACGCGACCAATCACAAGACAGCTACGTCATCACAGGTCCTGAACCACACCATCTATAGGAACGGAAGAGAGAGCATGCACCGGAGAGGCGGGAACACTTCGGGGGCCATCAGAGGGTGAGTATATCACTATTTTTTATTTTAATTCTTTTTTTTGGACCAATTATATGGTGCCCAGTCCGTGGAGGAGAGTCTCCTCTCCTCCACCCTGGGTACCAACCGCACATAATCTGCTTACTTCCCGCATGGTGTGCACAGCCCCGTGCGGGAAGTAAGCAGATCAATGCATTCCTAGGTGTGCGGAATCCCCGCAATTCCGCATTTTAATGAACATGTTGCTTTTTTTTCCGCGATGCGATTTTTTCGCGGAAAAAAATGCAACATTTGCACAAAAAATGCGGAATACATTGTAAATAATAGGAGGCATATGTTAGCGTTTTTTTCACGTTTTTATCACGTTTTTATAGCGAAAAAACGCGAAAAAAACGCGAAAAATCCTGAACGTGTGCACATGGCCTTAAACCTCCGATATCCTTTTAGTCTCTATAACTTCTGCCCGGTGCGCATTGACATACTGAAGAGTAGAGGGAAAAAAAACCCTCAGAATATTCAGCATCGTGCACATCCATCTAATGATAAATCATTTATCAAAACAGCTCTGTAAATTCAGAAATCTTCCTCACTTCAAAACTTTCTCCTCCACTTCAATTTATATTTTTGACACTCCGCCTGCTCACAATAATGATGCATTTGTAGACTAACTTCAACAGCTAAATAAATTATTCTGTATTTCTATGTAAAACTCTCCTGATCAGCATATTGCCATTTCAGAACAGAAAAACGCCTAATAAATATTTTGTACTTGAATCAAATTAAGGATTCATTAGTTTACTGTCTGAAGTGCTCAAATGTGAAATGTGCAGTTCTGTTCTCAGCAGAGGGAAAAAAAATTGTTTTAGGAAATTTTCATCAGTTTTTAACCTTGAAAAGAAGAAACTCGAGATTCAGCCAGAGATTGTTTTTAAGCACAGAACAGCAAAACCAACAGAAAATACATTATAGGCAATCATAAAAAAATAATCCCCAATGTAAAAGGTAGCATTTATTCCTAACGTCATGTTCTGTTTTTATGTTATGGTTTTTTTTTTTCATTGTATTTTTTTTATGGCTTTTATTTTCAGATTCACCGTTTAAATGTTAAATGAAATATAAATCACGAGCAATAAATGAAAATTTAATTTAATTAAAAATAGATTATTATATATTTTGCAAATGGGAAATATGTGTAGATAAGTCGTAATGGATTGCGTTGCCATTTCTCTTTTCCTAAATGAGTGTGTTTTGTATGGTTGTTTCTTACTGGGTCTCATTAAAATTTTAAAAACTGCTATTTTGATTGTCAAGTGCTTGAAAGACAGCGGCGAAAACGCAACACTTAAGTTTCAATTGTGTCCTATTCATATTTAATGATCGTCATTTGTCATCTGTTTTTATTTCCAGAATTATGTCGAATGTCGAGCTCTTATGCCTGACGCTTGGAATTATTTAAGGTTGTTTCTTCCTTGAAATCTTAATGCCGTAAGATCTGAATATTTAAGAACGAGACGTAAATAAAGGAAATTGTTTTCGCGCAAATGTTGTAAAATTAAATTATTCGCTTTAGCTTGTTCAAGAATTGTTTCATTAGAGGAAAATTGATATAAATGACTATTAACTTGCATTTTTTAAGGCTTCCATTCCATTTATGAATGTAGGTTATGCATCACCAATTTTTTTAAAAATTTTTAGATATCAACTTGAATTGGACCAGTTCTTTGGCGATGGAGCAGGTACGATCTTTTTCTACTTTTTTTTCCTTAGAAATTTAACACATCTAGCTTAGGGGTGCATAACTTTTTCTTATCTGGGGGTCCATAATTTTACATTGCTCCACATTTGAGGGCCACAGTAAAAATAAGGGCGGGGTACACTTGCGAGTGTGATGTGAGAAACTCACGCCTCAATACCTAGCACTGCCACCAGCACTCAGGGCCGGAGCTGTATAGAAATACATGCAGCCGCACGCTCCAGTCCCGAGAGCCGGTGGCAATGCCAGGTATTGATGTGAGAGACTCGCGCAAGTTTCTCGCATCACACTCGCAAGTGTGACCCTGGCCTAAAAGTGGTATTCCCATCTGAGCAATTTCTGGTATAGAGCCAACATGCCTTAAATGTTTAATAGGAACACCACCCATCCCCTGTGGCGTCCCTTAAATATTCCAAGGCCATGCATGTCTTTAAGTATCTAGTATATATGCATGATGATCACCTCTTCACTTCATCTCCTCCTCTATGTGGTAGGAGTAAAAAATTGAACCCCCATCTCTTAGAAAATGGTGTCATAGCCTGTGGACATGCAATGAATTACATCACAATGCTTTATTAAAGGGGAACTCTTCATGGAGTTATGCCAAGGGGGGTGAAATACTCAGGGAATGTAGAAGCAGCATAGAGAGAATCCTAATAATGTAATATCCCTTGACATCTGCACAACATATTAACAGATTCCCTGGATCTCTTAATTGGCCCTTCTTTCTGAACTATTAGAAAATTGGTAAGCATATCCATGTCCTAATGTTTGAGTATCTGACAGACTAGCATGGTGGGCCAGAGAAAGTCTTGAAGCTGCAGGTTGGCCATTCCTAGCTTGAAGGACATGTTTTAGAGGGAATCTGTAATTGCAAAAAAACGCTATTAACCTGCATATATAAAGTTAATCTATAGGTTAATAGCATTCTAAAGCTGTTTGGCCACTGCACTGAAAGCCCAGGTGCCGGCAGGAAATGTACTTTGCTCCTCTCGGAAGCTTCCAGCTTTCAGTCATAGAGGCACAGCTTCAGTGATCTCCTACTATGTACTGAGCAGAGGCTGTAACCACACTCAGGCACAGACTGACAGGCAGTTATGCAACGTACCAATGCTGAGCCGGCGTTCAGTAAGTGCACTGCTATACCCACTGCTCACAGTGCCTGAAGCCCTGCCTTTATGACTGAAAGCCACAGGATGTTGGAAGGAATAAGCCAGGCTTCCATTTGTAACGTGGCATGGGGTGGTAGTGAGGTGAGATACTCATCTATTATGACCCAGCACATTACATGAAGGTGGGGGTCCTGGCTGGTTGTGTGGTCTAATGGGGTGCTGTAACCCCTGCAGGCCTCATGATACCAATGACTTTGACTGACCAGGACCAGATGTTGGGAAGTTCAATGAGGGAGACCACCACTCAAAAATTAGCAGTGTTTTACTCAGCATGAACTTGGTGGGGACTATATACAATAGATAGTGGGTGCTTAACTTCATGAACGTTTCTTTCACAATATGGACTATCTTCACACACAATCCCTCTACCTCTTTAAGCTTACTTGTTCCTGCCGCAAGTCTATCTGGCTTTGCCACCTCCCAGCACAGTACTACAATCCGATTAGTGAGAGTCTTATTCTCTACCCACAGTTCCACGTCCTTTTCCCTCTTAAAGGAACTACTTTGCCAATATGGCCGGTACTCATCAACTTGTTGACTCGTTGAAACTTCCGCCCAGGGCACACGCTCTTCTTCTCACATTCTCTGTTCTTTAATGGCCTGTTACTTCTCTGAGTTACAAAAATGGGGCTTTACTGCTAAGCGCCCTGCCCCAGGACCTGTCTCCAGTTAATCACTTTGTCATTCAGTCACTTCTCATTTCTTTACTCCAGATCTCGCTATCCACCATCTCAGTCTCCAATCACGTCAGAGACATTCACATCATGCGGCTCTGCTTATCAGACATTAGGTCTACTTCTGGCCCATGCTGGGCCCTATCTCACTTCTTGACAGGAAACTATCTCTGTCCCTTCACTTTTAGACACTCCCACTTTGGGTTACTCCCAAAGATTAACCATAACTCTCCCTACTGTAAATCAAACCATAACACCATAACTAATAATGCATGTCACATTACACATTACATATTAAAATACGCTGGAACAGTACATCTGTCTTCAAGGGGGAACGTGAACAGTATGTCCATCTCCTAACACAAGGCAGCGGCAGCACAGCTTTGGAATGCTACTAACCTGCACATTAACCCCTTATCTGCAGATTTTTTAGCATTTGTGACATGAAAGATTCCCTATATCCTCGCAGTTGGTTTGAACGAATGGCTTAAAAAGGACACCTGTCACTTGCTTAAAAAACTCCTACAAAGACAACTTGTGATGCAGAATGTGGTCCCAGTGACTAAAGCAACTTTAGTAAGATTGGGGTAAAAGTTATTCTACCACTTAGTGTCATACAAACCTTGTTACTCCTAATATGAAGCAGTAGAAGTGAATTTACACAATCTACTTTGGCGATGAAAAACTCTTACGATCATGAAAGTTTTTACTACATTTTCTCAAAATTGTAATTTTCTTTTATGCCTAATTTTGTAGGGTAATAGCGTATTGGTATATGCAGCTCAATCTAAAGACCTTTCAGGGTCATTTTCAGTTTTATAATAAAATTTAAATGTAATTTTTAAAAAAGTTTTAGTGATTTCAAATTTTTCATCACCAGGAAATCGTCTAATTTTTCTTTCGTCTAGACAGACGTAAAAGAAAGCAAAAAGCAAAGAATGCTAAACGTTGTGCTAGAATCATCTCCATTAACTATACCTTGGATAAAGGGCAGAAATCAATCAAATGTTGAACAGATTAACTTATCACCTAGTTAAATAGACTGTCAGTTTGGGCCGTCTCTTCTTGGCAGGGTGAATTCAAATGCATGCAAATTTCCCTCGTGGCTGACTACCAAGTATGGTGGAGCTGTCATATAGTCATGACATGCAAAAATACATTAGCATTTTTCGTTAAAAAAAATGCATTAAAAACCTGAATGGGGATTTTTATCCTTTACATTCAAATCAGAATAGCCATATTTATAAGTATTTTGTTTTTATTATTATTATTAATTGCTATTATTTAAGACATCCATCCAACAATTAACAATGACTACATAAATCGGTTGGGGTCCCATGTGCCATCATTGTTTAGAGTCAGTGTTCCGGAAGTCATGCTTGTCACTTTCACTTGAAGATACAAAAAAATGATTAGAAATTTGAAAAGAACCAATTACAGAGATGGTTGCGTTAGGAACTTGTGAATGTGTAACCACATTGAAGTCTCCCTGTCATTATCATAATTGAAAGGAGTGGGCAGAATTCATAAAATGTTTTCCTGCCTAAACTGAAGACTACAAACAAATTGTTCTCAGGAATACTCCAGACTGATTACTAGGAAAGCCTTTACCTTATCTTATAACTCAAGGGTCTTCAGATGGTCACAAAATATAGGCTTGTGAAATATAATAGCACAGACAGAAAATCTCGATACAAATGTCTACTTTGTAGAGCATGCTATAAAAGAAAATATGTTAAAGAGCCTTTTCAATCACCATTAGTGATGAGAGAACATGCTCGGATAAGGTGTTATCGGAGCATGCTCGGGTGCTAACCGAGTGTCTTCGGCGTGCTCGAAAAATATGCAGTTGAGTGTCTCACGGCTGATTGACAGCCTCAACACCTGTAGGGATTGTCTGTTTGTTAGGCAATCCCTTCATGTGTTGTGCCTGTCGAACAGCCCCAAGACATGTAACTACGGGGAATCGAACATATTTTTCGAGCACACCAAAGACACTCGGTTAGCACCCGAGCATGCTCCGATAACACCTTCTCCAAGCACATTCTCTCATCACTAATGATGATTGAAAAGGCTCTTTAGCGGTGATTGAAAAGGCTCTTCGCCCGGATAACCTTATCCAAGCATGTTCACTCATGACTAATCACTGCCAATATTTCTAACATTATTTTTAGAAGACAAAAAATGGAGGCAGCACACGAGTAAATGATGAAAAAAGTGCTATTTAACAGCCCAAAGTGGCGACGTTTCGGCTCAGAGATGTGAGCCTTTTTCAAGCCAAGCTTGAAAAAGGCTCACATCTCTGAGCCGAAACGGCGCCACTTTGGGCTATTAAATAGCACTTTTTTCACATTTTACTGATGTGCTACCTCCATTTTTTGTCCTCTACATTGAGGTTTACTGATCGCAGGGAAGGTTCGGCACTCAGGTACGCTGTCTGCCAATTGCTGCTTTTTCGCTGTTTTTCTCTAACATTATTTTTAGAGATGAGCAGATCTTTTGAAGCTTGTTTTGTTCAGATTCGCCAAAATTTTTTCCAAGCAATCAAAAGCATTCCGAAGTGTCCAATTGCCCTGAAAAACAAGTATGACGCTTTTCTCTTTTCCTACCATAATCCTGGGTGTCGGAACGAAATCTGTACCAGACCTCTCTACTAAGAAATGCTTTTTATAATCCGGATACTCCCTGCAGCTAACTCTGTGATTGTATATCTTTATGAAATCAGCACTAACTACAATAAGCGCTAGTACTTGCTCTTAACTTCTCATTGTGGCCTGCGGGAAAAAAAAGAAAAAAACAATTCATAGGAAAATAAAACTATCTGTATGAACCCTGCTAAAATGATAGAGAAAAAAGTGTATTTTATTAATAACTATTATTATTGTTATTTATTTTGACTGTGCAATTTTTCCTTTTTAATGAAATTTCATCACTCATGTACATTTCCGGAGGAAAAAAAAATGAAAAGACTTTAAGGCGTAACCCATTTCATATATCATCTTTCTAGGGAATGGGTAGAGAATGGAAATATAAAAAAAAATAATAATCAAGGTTGTAAATGCAATATCTATGGCATTAACTCCTAAGGCCATCTAAATTAGTTTTCTAATCTTCTGATAGTGTTGTATGTTTTTCAACAAGCAAATGTAAGCCACCGAGAAAATAGATGGCAGCCTGAGGAAATGAGGAGATACTTTCTTTCTGAACATTTTATCCTAAACTGATATCGCAAACAACAATAGGAATTATCAATTTCCCGAAGCTTCTCAATTACTATTAGGAACTCAAAATAACTTTATAAAAGAGATCAAGACAATATTCCAATTCTAGTATTCTGATTTCTAAGTGACGCAACTATATACATTGATCAACCATAACATTAAAACCACTGACAAATGAAGTCTGAACATGTATTTTCTTGTGACTATGGCTCCTATCAAAAGGGTGGGATATACAGGATTTGGCATCCACGTCAGTACTTTGAAGTAGCCAGACCAGGACAGTGCAAACTTCCTTGGCTACTCAAATGCCGATATCCTGGGCACCTCTTGTGATTACTGAGCCAAAGCAACGTAATAATGTTTCGCCCTTCCGGCTTTGTCTAGGGCATGCTCTGCGTCAGGCATGTTTTTTAACTTTGAAAGGATTTTATAACGTTATTTTAAACATCTATGTATGTAAAATACATTGAACTTGATAGATTAATCCTTACTGTTTTACACCATGGGTTGAAAACTGTTTTTCCTATAGAAATTGCACAGGAGGAATATTCCCCTGAATGCTGTGCATTGTGGAGGAGCGGAAGCTGATCCATAGTGGTTTTAATGGAGACGTCTATCTTATTAGACCCCTGAATAGACTATAAGAACATCTAACTTGTGATTACTAGGCCACCATGACCTCAAGATGTGACCAAGGGTTTCGCCCTTCTGGCTTTGTCCAGGGCAATATGGCAATCACAGGGACCTTCAGCCAGACCTCGACTGCAATCGTAACCGATTTGGTTTCCCGCGATCCTGATGCAGGGGGCTGGCTGAAGATCATTGACAGCAGCATTTAAATTTCTATTGCAGCAAAGTTATTCCCTGCAATTTGAATATTCCCTACTATTATGCTCTGAATATTTACTATTATGTTCTGGGCTTTCTATAGCCCATGGAGTATAATGAACAAAAGAAGTAAAAAGCAAAAAAAAAGCTCATACTCACCTCAATGCTCACTTCTCCAGCCACCACTGCTGCCCCCTGCCCACTGTCCACTCCTCCACTTCTTCATTTTGCTGTATCTCCAGCCCAGTGTTCACTCTAGCTCGGGGCACCTTGTCATGAGCAGGCCTCAAAGTTATCTTTGCAAATAGCCACCATTGAAGAGTGTCCTACTATTTTATTTATTCTGTTCTGCAAACCTATCTCCATGGACACTCTCAGCATGCATGGCAGGGCAGGGATGAATGAAGGAGGCAGGATATGGGGTGGTGGGTGGGGGCCCACCGGAGGATTCTCCGGTGTCCCGGTGCCCCAGTCCGACCCTGTCCATGGAAGTAAGCAGCAAGCTCTGTGCGTAGGTCTATTCTGCTTCCATGCTAAATTCTCCTTTCTCTCTGTTCCCTACATCCTGCAAATGTACGAAATGTATGTTAGGAGAAAGAAAAGAGTATAACTGCAGGACAGGACTACACAAGGTTTGTTTGTAGTCTGTTGCCATGGAGGTAGGATTGGTATACTAGAATATATATTTTGAAAAATTGCTTTTTCATTTTTCAGCCACTAACAAGGGTGGTCATAACTAAGTAAACCAGGACCTACAATTAAAGAGTAACCATTGGTTTATTTATTTTTTTTCATAAATCAATAGTACACATGAAAATTACCAACATTATAATATTACTTATTAAAGAAATCCGCTTATTTCTCCTCCCGGGTTTATCACTCTTTCTCAAAATTCTCAATTCATGGGCAAAATGTATCTTCAGTAAATATAGATTTCTTCATTACTGAGATAGGAGATGACAGCTGGTGCTCGTAAAGTTCTACTTAGAACTGTGACTGTTTTTTCATGTGAACGTCTATATGTGACTCTTGCTCCTCCCTCTTTCCCTTTCCATTGAATTCTAGAAGCACCAGCTGTCATCTGTTATATCAGTAATGGGAACGTTTGTATTCACCGAACACAGATGTTACCCATGAATTGGGTGCGAAAGATCAAACTAGGAGGAGAAAGAAGTAAATTTCTTTGACAAATTATATTACAAAACTTGCTGATTTTCATGCGTACTATTGATTTATGAAATAAAAATGAAGACGACGGTAAGTTTCATGTAAAACAATAAAATGGAAACATTTCAATGTGATCATTCACTTCAAAAGAAGTTTTGTTCTGAACAATGCATAAACCACAGACCTTGTTGCTGGAGTTTTGGAATAGTTCTGTATTTCCCCCAGAACAAAGTGTCTTCAATATTGTGTTACAAAACTACAGAAACATTTTAAATAAAAACAGCTATTCATAACCTCAGTGTCAAAGAAATAATGGTTCTAGAAGGAGCTTTTGCCTAGAAAGAGTTATTGCTAGGGGAATATCAGTATCAGAAGAGTCTGAAATCTGAATTACGAATGAGATGATTCCATAAATACAGCTTGTCTCAAGTTAGACATTACCTGGGCTGGTCAGAATAGAAAAACACATATATAACATTAGATTTAATTTGCGTTAGAATTTTTGTGACCATTACTTAAAATGAAATATTATTTAAAAAACTGCAATAGGAACAATTATGCTAAAACCAATGAGTAAGCCTAACTATAATATGGACACCACATATCTACTGTTACATATACAGTCATGGCCGAAAGTGTTGGCAGATTTGAAAAAGTTCCAGAAGATGAAGTATTTCTCGCAGAAACTTATTGAAATTACACGTTTTGTTATACGCGTGTTTATTTCCTTTGTGTGTTTTGGAACAGCACAAAAAAAAAACCCGAGAATAAAAATGCAAATTGGACATAATTTCATACACAATCCCAAAAATGTGCCAGACAAAATTTATGGCACTTATCCAAAATTGTGGGTAAACAGCTTTGTTTCAGGCATGTGATGCTCGTTCAAACTAACCTGTGACAAGTAACAGGTGTGGGCAATATGAAAATCACACCTGAAACCTGATAAAAAGGGGAGAAGTTGACTCAGTCTTTGCATTGTGCTTCTGTGTATTCTACACTAAGCATGGAGAACAGAAAGAGAAGACAACTGACTGAGGACTTGAGAACCTAGGGTAACAAGTCCAGGTATCAAGGTAACAAGTCCATCTCCAGAGATCTTGATGTTCCTTTGTCCACAGTGCACAACATAATCAGGAAGCTTACAACCTACACCACTGTAACTAATCTCCCTGGATGTGGGCGGAAGACAAAAATTGATGAAAGGTCGCAACGCAGGATAGTCTGGATGGTAGATAAACAGCCCCAATCAAGTTCCAAAGAAGTTCAAGCTGTCCTCCAGGCTCAGGGTTCATCAGTGTCAGCGTTGACATTTGAATTACATTAAATTCTATGGCAGCAAACTCTGGAGCACCCAAATGCTGACACAGAGACATAAAAAAGCTAGACTGCAGTTTGCCAAACTGTACATAAGTCAAAATCCTTCTGGGAAAGCATCTTGCGGACAAATGAAATCAAGAAAGAGTATTTTGGAAAAGCGCATCATTCTGCTGTTTACCAAAAATTGAATGAGGACTACAAAGAAAAGAACACAGTACCTACAGTCAAATATGGTGGAGGGTCAAAGATGTTTTGGGGTTGATTTGCTGTCTCTGGGACTGGGAGCCTTGACTGTGGAAGGCATCAGGAAATCTGAAGATTACCAAAGAAGTGCCCAGTGTCAGAAAGCTGTGTTTGTGTCCTAGATCATGGGTCTATCAGAAGGACAATGACCCCAAACATACTTCAAGAAGCACTCAGAAATGGATGCAACAAAAGAGAGTTCTGAAATGGCTGGCAATGAGTCCGGATCTAAATTCCATTGAATACCTGTGGAGAGATCTTAGAATTGCTGTTAGGAGAATGCACCCTTCAAACATGAAAGACATGGAGCAGTTTGCAAAAGAAGTATGATCCAAAATTCCAGTTGAGAGGTGTAAGGAGCTTGCTGATGGGTAAAGGAAGTGATTTATTACAGCTATTTATTCCAAAGTGTGTGCAACCAAATATTAAGTTGAGGGTGTCAAAAGAACAATTTTGTTGCGCCCATTCTTGAGGTTTTGTGTGAAATGATGTCCTATTTGCCTTTTTTCTCTGTTTTTTTCTGTTGTTTCAATACACACAAAGGAAATAAACATGTGTATAACAAAATGTGTAATTTTCAATAATTTTCTGGGAAAAATACTTCTTTTACTGGAACAATTTCAAGGGTGCCAACACTTTCAGCCATGACTGTATATTTCTTTGCAACCAATTAGTGTTATTTGTTTATTCCGTTATCCTAAATAATTAGCTTCTTTTTTCCCACTTTTTGTGTTTGTGTGATAATATACACAAAATAAAACTATTGCTGACTCCAAACGGAAATGTTATAAAACCTTCCTCGATTTTTTTTTCTTCTAGTTTACCAGATCTTTTACTTCATGTGAAACTCTTGAAATAAAATCCCTTGAGCTATCCCTTCATAGACACCAAACATCAATAGAAAGGAAAAAGTAGAACATTCAGGGAGTTTTCTGAAATGAATTGGATACTTGTCTATCTTTATATTCAGCTGGGCATTCACGAGAATCTATGATGAAAAGTGTTACCATTTTTTTGAATGCTCCATACAAATTACTAGCTATTTTCAACCTTACAGTAAGATACTTGTAGAGTTTTCTTGCTTTGTTATGTATATTTTTTTTAGTTAATTCAGTATGATATTGTGTTTTATTATTGTGGAGCTTAGCATAGACTGTTTTGTGTCAAATTAGGATATCAAGGTGTTATCATTAAAATTAGGAACCAGAATTAGGCTGCAAAGATTGGATCTTTTTTTGCTACAGTTGAAAAAAAATATAATTTATTTTTAAAAAACTACATTTAGAAATTTTGCCTAATATTCAGACAGCATTTAAGGTGGACCTTTTGCCAAATTTTCCATGATGAACTGGACATGCTGAAATAGTGGATGCTCAGTGGAATAAAATTGGAATTTTTGTTTATTTTTTTAAATTTTGCCTCTCTAATTTCCCTCGGGATCAATAAAGTGTATTGTAGTGTAGAGATATAAGTCAGTGTGGTGGGGGAGAGCTGATAGAAGGGCTTGTAATGTGACACAACTAAACTCACTTGCACTGCCCCTTTCCCTTCCCTGACTCATGCAGGAGGTTATGAGATCATGACCTGTTTAAGCTATGGCAGGGGTGTGTTCTTCTTTCCTTTGAATGCTACTGCCTGCTTATGATTGGTCAGCATCCTACAAGTAGAGGAAGTACACGCCTCCAGTGAAAACTGTCTGATAACACCCAATTAGACTTTTAAAAAAGTTAACTCATTAGGTGCCAAATACTACACGCCGCCAGTGAAAACTGTCTGATAACACCCAATTAGACTTTTAAAAAAGTTAACTCATTAGGTGCCAAATACTACACGCCCCAAGTGAAAACTGCCTGATAACATCCAATTAGACTTTAAAAAAAGTTAACTCATTAGGTGCCAAATACTTTGATTGCTAATATAGCCTCATTGAAAAGTCAAAATAAAAGTTTGATTCCACTCTGCACCCATTATTACATTCTGTGTCCAGTTCAACATGAAAAATTTGGTGAAAGGTTCTCTTTAGCTTCATACCACCTTCTTATTGCCACATTTTGCTTAAAAAAATTGAAACCACATTTTTGGTGAAGAAATGCTCCTGGCGGTATTTCTTTAATCACGATTTGAAGTTTTCTGCTAATTAGATTTTGGTGCACAGAGGCCGGACTGTATTCTGTGTCTCCTCCTCTCCTTCAGTGATTCCCAGCCCCTCCACCTGCCTCCAGTCTGTAAGTCCTTAGTCCCTCCACCTGCCTCAGGTCTGTGAATGACTGGCCCCTCTGTTTGAAATCTCAGCATTGACCTGTCATTCAAAGCCTGGAGGCAGTAAGAGGGGCCGGGAGTCACAGACAGGAAGTAGAAGACCCAGAGCACAGTCCGGCCCCTGTGCATCAAATTCTAATAACAACAAAACTTAAAATGGTGATCACAAAAGAACAGCAAAGTTGATTTATTCACCAAAGCAATCAATTTAACCAGTATTACGGGGTAATTACAGCTATGTCTTCACTTCACATTACAAAACTGTGATGACAGGTTCTTTAAAATTGAGAAGGAAGTTTATAGATCATGGTCATTATACAGTAAGACTTGTGTTTAGTTTAGTTTAATCTCAAAGTTGTGTTTAGTTTAATCTTGAAGTATAGTGGACTGAACAGGAGTGTGATATCTGGAGTATGGAATGAAAAGCTCCTAGCGATAGTGTCAGAATGGTAGTGACGCCATTTGCAACCTCCAAGTACTGAGAATCGGTGGGAAGTCAGCACTGTCTGAAGGTCAATGTGAAGTTATCACTTATTTGAGGTCCCGCAAAGTTAAAACTGACCTGGGAGAGAAAGTGCCAGTGTTGTGCTCTAAAGACTGTTGACTCTTTGTTCTGGAACATTCAAGCAGTAGTGCCATGCAAAATGTAACCATCGAGCCTTAGTACAATATATAGTTATAGTAACCAGCAAGCATGTTGTGCCATTGTCTGTGAAAAAAAAGAAAAAATCTTCAATCTTCTGTTTTAACCAATTTGGGTATGTGTGATTGGATACCCAAGCTACTGCAATGCCCTGCACATGGGGTAAGCAATATAGCTTATCAGAAGAACTATACTACAATTCATATTGGAGGTATTTGCTCTTCTTAGTATTATTATTATTATTATTATTATTATTATTATACCTACTACATGTTGGGATAGGATCTTGGAAATGGAAATACCCCTTTAAAGCTTTAAAATGCATTTCTCACAAACCCCCTTGTAGCTCAGTTTTAAAGTCTGGGGACTGTACAATGCTGGGAGACTGGAAAAATGAGTAACAGGGCTCTGTAGATAAGATATTTCACTCCTTAAGACCACCAGGGATGTTGTCACTAACCCCTTTACCCGCCTAGAACCTTAATGTTTAAGCACTTATACTCTTGGGGGTACATATGATGTCTCTAGAGGGGACCTACACTACCTAAATGCTGTCTTTTTGTTGCCCTTTGATTATAGAGGGCACTTACCTTGGAAACAATGAGAAAATTTGCCCTAGGCCACCAGGGACATTAATCTGAATCCCATCATCCCATCATAGGCCTGATGGGATGTTGGCATCAACCCTTTCAGTGCCATAAACCAGGATTGACAACCACTTAAGATAACAAAAAAAATGGAAACAGAAGGTTTGTCAAGCAATTTAAAGCAAAGCAATTCAATTGTATTGACTTCAGATAAGAACGAGTTACTGCTTTCTCTGCAGGAAGGGTTTGCCTATGAATTATGAGAACACAATTTTATAAAATATTTCCTTCTTTTTTTTTTCAGTTCAGCGTAATGGAAAAGATGGAATTAGAGGTCTTTAGAATGATTTGACTTTGATATTTTACAGCAAACATGACTTGTTTGTTTTGGCTTTTGTACAAATAGAGTTTGATTTAATACCTCATCTCGAATACCATATGTGTTTTCCGCTATTTAGACTATCATTAGCAGAATTCTTTTGCAATTGTGGAGGTTGAATGAATCCAACGCAGCTGTAATAAATTCAGGATGTTTCACAAACGGAAGATCGAGGGAGTTTAAAATTTTTCATTTTCTGGTTTTGCTTTAGGACTGATGCACGCGGCCGTACTATGGGTTTCTTTTATAGATACTCATCATAGGGCTTCCATAAATGAGTCCTCGACTGCACCTCTATATGATCTTGATTTTATATGAAGGTGTTTAGATTTTTTTCTGTTAGATTTCTAAGAGAAAGATTCAAACAGATTCTTTCTCTATGAACCCAAAAGACAAAAAGTGCCATGTTTCATCACTCTTCATAAGCAAAGTGGTACTTTGATACTAAGCACGATTATAGTGCTAACATAAAGAAATAGAATTTCGCAAAATTTAATATTCTGGTTGCAGGTACTTTTATAAAAATGAGGTTGATTAAATTGCAGACTTTACTTTGTTTTTTTCTAAGTAGTATACACAACACGCTTAATGGTTACAGTCCATTTATTGTTAGGCACAAAAACTTGATGGTTGCAATAAACATAAGTTGACACTATTCCCCTTGTAAGTTGCTGTCCACACCTGATGACTGGTAATACTTGAAGGTTCTAGAACATAAGATGAACAATGCTATCAAAGTTTAAATATTAATTTAGAACGTTCAATTTTTACTTCACACCGAACTCAAAATAATGTTGCCGTCACATGGTTCTCCATAACTTGACACTGTATGACAATCAACTCAGAATGTAAGTTGCATAAATCAGATTTAGTTAAAGAGGGAGATGATCACTCACACATTCATTCTTCATTTCCAGGACGGAAACATCCAGGTCATCTCACGAGCCTCAGAACTGGTCATCATCTCCTTCCAGGCTGATGTCCTACACAACTTCTACTAGACCCAACGATAACCTCCCCAGGAAGATAGCATCTATCATGTAGGCTTCCTTCCAGGCTGACATCCCTCACAACCTATAAATGGCTCCCCAAAACTGATACTTCCCAAATCAGAAAGTAAGCTCAGTAAGCTTAAGAACAAAACTACGATCACAGCTCTACCAATTCTCCCTGAAAGGGAATCTATCAGTAGGGTCAACCATCCCAAGCCATTTATATGGGTATTTAGGTCATATAAAGTCGAATAAAATGATACCTTGATATCTGTGATCCAAAGTCTTATGCCTTAGAAATCCAATTTCTTCATATGTAAATGAGCTGTTAAGATCTTCGGGTTATATGTCTACAGAGCTTAAAAATGCTAAACTTGGCCAAGTTTTTTTGTGTTTTCAATGAAGACAGAAAGGAGAAAGATGCTACTAGTAACATATGTCTACAGCTCATCTGCCCTAAAAACAAAAGGTAAGGCTGTTGAAATTCCGTCATCTGGATTCTACTTTACTTCATCTACAGGGAAAGTTGGTAAATGCCTGTACACATCAGATGGCTGATGATACCACCGACTTTCACCTAATGTGTATGGAGACCTTAAAGCTAGCCATAGCCAACATTTGAAATGTTTCATATATTATTCCAAAATCATTGGAACACATCATTGGTCAATACCCTTGCAAGTAAATAGCAAGTTCTTATTTGTTAAACCTCACAAAAAGAAACTAAAAGGTTAAATAATCAATTTGATATAAGGAACAATCAATCCCCTTATTCCTAAATAAACCAAATAAATTAAGTTTAGTCTTGCAAAATATATTTTCACTTGATGTTTTATTTTTTTTTATTTGCCTCTTTCCAGGAGAGTGTGCAAAGAAATCCCTTTTGTACTCCCACACAAGTGTCCTTTGGATGCATAGATTGACTAATATCAGCTCATTTGCACACATTTGCGTTTCATACACCCACGCCCCGGCAGTTGATTGATAGAGGTATCACTATACCATATGGTGACTGTTTTCATTGGCTGAGTCCTCTCTTTGCAAACTCTGCTTCCATCCTGCGCTCCTCATTCCAACCATTGTTGCTTTATTCTACCAGCCGTATAAGGTACAGTTCAATGCACCTGTTAAATGGTAACTTAAAATTAATTATGGATCCTTCGTTCAAGATCTGGTTTCACCGTTAAGTCTTAAAAAATAATATTATAGACTGTCCAAAAATACTTTCATGTTTTCCCGAAAGATAGACATGATGAATGGAGGATGTACTGTAGTTCATCAGTCTTTCCTACACCACCTGCATGGTATCCATACATCTAGGGAATTATTTATGACCAAACCAATTATCATCAGTTGAGAGATGAATTTAATATTGACCAGTGCACCATAGTGAGTAAAGGATAAAGAGGCAACTAGAAATGGAGACTCTATAGTACATGTGGAGCTCAGGAAACCATATATTTCCTAGTTTCCTGTTTTTTCAGGAAAAACTGAGAATGGTGTGAAAAATCATCTCTTTGTTTTCTTCTATGATGATGTCATTATGGGCTGATTCAATAATATTGTTGCTTTGATCCCATATATGACAGTGTACTATGCCTGTGATGACATCATACTATTGCTAATATGAGTAAAATGCAATCACTATACCTGAATATAGCTGCTTTTATATGTTTAGAGCAGGGGTCTCCAACCTGTGGCCTGGGAGCCACATGTGGTTCATGGATCCATAATGTGTGGCTCGTAGCTGTCTTTCAGCTTGGTGTATTTGCACCAGGTCTAGCAAAACAGCTACGATGAGCAGGTCTCCAGTTGGTGACTTTTGTGAGTAGCCCTGCACGGAATAGCAGATATGGATGCTCATATACTGACAGGGAGGAGGGATAATTATGGTAAGCTGGAGATAAGGTAATAATGGCATGAGAGGGGACACAAGACCTGGGTGTGCTTTCTATGCGGAACCTTTGGCTGTCATTATACCGGTAACGAGGAGCTCTGAGAATCACTACAGTAGGGGGGCTCTAGATGTGGCTCACTACCATCTCAAAGAGATGAATTTGGTTCTCATGGTGAGAAAGGTTGGGGACCACTGGATTAGAGGATCTTAAGGTTGACCCTGTATATACTCTCTAAGAGCATGTAGAAGTCACAGAGAAAGAACCCTGCAAACTGGCAGATCCAGCCTATCCATGACATTATTGAAGTGTCACAGCTAGTCTATAAAAGGTCACAAGTTTTGGGATGACTCATTAAGTTTGATGATGACATTATGATCTCACTCTGTGATGACATAATTGGCACTATTACATCACACATGCAAGACATATAAAACACATATTGCTAATTTTACATGCCTTGGTGATCTTTATTAGACTTAAGCTAGACAAACTATCTCTCCCAAGTTTCACATAAACAGGACCATGTGGCGTTCTTGTTTTCTCTATGAGGGAGATGCTGCAAGAATGAGTTTACCTTCCCTTCCAACAAAGGGATCGGGGTGATTGAATTCCAATCGCTCAATCTTTAGGTGTTCCCTGGAGGAAGACCCAAACACATTAGGTGGCTTGGCAGTTCCACTGAAATCATTGTATTTGGCCAATATTTATTTAGGTGTATTGAGGTCTTTAAAGGGAACCTGTCACCCCCAAAATCGAAGGAGAGCTAAGCTCACCAGCATCAGGGCTTATCTACAGCATTCTGTAATGCTGTAGATAAGCCCCCGATGTATCCTGAAAGATGAGAAAAAGAGGTTAGATTATACTCACCCAGGGGCGGTCCTGGTCCGGTTCTGGTCCAATGGGCGTCACGGTCCAGTCCGGGGCCTCCCATCTTCTTACGATGATGTCCTCTTCTTGTCTTCATGCTGTGGGTCCGGCGCAGGCGTACTTTGTCTATCCTATTGAGGGCAGAGCAAAGTACTGCAGTGCGCAGGCGCCGGGCTTCTCTGAACTTTCCCGGCACCTCAACAGGGCAGACAAAGTGCACCTGCGCCAGAGCCACAGCGTGAATACAAGAAGAGGACATCATAGTAAGAAGATGGGAGGCCCCGGACCGGACCACGACGCCCATAGGACCAGAACCGGACCAGGACCACCCCTGGGTGAGTATAATCTAACCTCTTTTTCTCATCTTTCAGGATACATCGGGGGCTTATCTATTCTGATGCTGGTGGGCTTAGCTCACCTTCGATTTTGGGGGTGACAGGTTCCCTTTAATGGCAGCTTAAGTTCTTACAGTATATCCTTTTAGGGCACCTGCACATCATTGGCTCAATGACATAGGATCTCAGTAAGAACAGCTTTTGCCCTGGTAGAAATACCCATCCTTGTATTACTTGCTATGTCCATTCTACTGAAGTATCGGCATCTTTAAATGTGTCACACCTTCATTTTTGGGGTATCTAATATTAATTCCACCAGCCTCATATAACTTCTATGAATCTTAACAACATTATAAACAAAAGGGCACAGTGCCTTTTTACTGCCTTTCATTTTAACATTGACCTTCAAAAAAGTCTCACCAAAAATAGTAGAATTGAAGAATCGTGGAAAGGTTTTTCCAAAGGCACCTTTTAGAAAATTGCCAAAGAACGGACATATATGTAGTAATAAATCCCAAAACACCCGGAAAAAAAATTATACCCTAGCATCAATACTTCAGGTGAAACATATTTAAAAAATACAATATGCACATGTAGACACAATATAGGTCCATATAATAGTATGGGTGATGTATGACTACTGATCAGCAGTGCGTGAATCTGAAATACAGCCATGTACGTTTGGTCATGGGGTAAACTGAGTTAAATTTTAAATTATTTAAGAAAAGAACCAAAAAAGCAAAAAAAAGTTGGAAAAAAGTTGGAAAATAAATGTAAATTGTATCTGATATAGTACAGTTGAACAAGAAGACGAATTGCCTCCCTTACCGAAATCAGCCATAAATGTACAAGTGGTAGTTGTAATGAATCAACCGTTCATGTGCAAAAGTAGCACAATATAATTGATTATTCAGTGTAAAAGGCAAGAGAGAAAACTACCCCATGTGGTGATGACAGATGTGCGAGCCACAAATCATAATCCTGGAAAATGCCCTGAACATACTTGATTACTGATATTAAGTTTTAAAAGGTGTTGACTGCTCAACCCAACATATGCTGAATCTTCCTCCAACCAGGATGCCATTAATCATCTGCGCCTTTTTATTAATGTCCAGATTTGCTTCACAATCTCCGATAATGTATTAACCAGGAATTAGGTGAGTTTCAAAGTGACCTGAACTATATTTATTTGCCCCTCCGTAATTGTTGTAATTAGCTGCAGAAAATGTCGCTATAGACAGAATTGCACGTGTATGTAGCAATAATGTAATTAGGTTTATCCTGACCCATCATCCCCTATACTGTAAAAATCCCCTAATAAAAAGAATTTTGAAAATAATGCAATAAGGCAGTTCTGCAAGCCAAGAGATGCCAGTATCATCTGACTCCAGTTGCTGATTGTTTCCCGAGAGCAAAGTTTTGCTCCAATATGTATTGTCCGTGTATTATGTATTAGTGAAAGGATCTAGTCTGAGGAGTCTGACATTCATTCTAAGACTTCAGACTAATATAATAAAGTAGATGTGGCTTACTTCCTGTCACGATTGCTCTGCTCAGTGAGTGACTGTTTTGTTGCCCTATGGAATCTGGGTCAGGCTGAGTTGTCAATGTATTGATTGACAGCTAGGCCATCTAGATCCCTACCAGATGTAGTTTTTGCTTCCTGGTGAGTGTTTGCCTGATTTTGTTATTCTGATTTATAACTTCCGCTGTCTGACCCTTTGGACCATATTTTGACTATCCCTTTGTCTTGTCCTTTTGCTTTGATCTGCTATCTCCTGGTATTTTGACCCCAGGCTGTCACCTGTCTCTCCCATTGATTTTCTACATGTTCTCTTGGAAATGTCTGACTTCTCTGCCTCATGGTCTGTCTTTGAGTAGTCACTCACTAGCATTGTACTTCCGTTTTGGAAGGTAGGTAGTACATAGTAAAAGCAGCACAAGAAAGCATCTAGTTGCATTACCATATTTTCGCAACTGCCCTGATTAATGCCACTTTTTGGAACTCAAGTCTATGCCAGGCCTGTAATTATATTTGCACCACTAAATAAACAACTAAATTGATCATGGTTGATGGTTTCAGAATAAGCTTTCTCATGTGAATATTAGGAATAATGCTTTTTATGGTCATTTTATGGCTTGTATTCTGCATGTTTCACCAATTTTACCCTCTTTAGGGCTCTATCTTTATTTTGTAGTTGTCTCAGATTAGCGGCTATTATGTCTCCTATACACAGCACACACAGACATAAAGAATTCCTGCTTTCCTGTCTCTATTCAGCATGTGTTCAGAAGCAACAGCATATAGGACATTATATCAGGTTGCATTGAGCAGTGTAGCTGTGAATCCTGTTCTGGGGGTGAGATAAAGACCTACTAAAAAACAACAGCCCTGTTTTGTGTATGCCTCTCTGTGTAACTCTGCTCCTTTCTCTCTCTTTTCCACAGACGTTAAAATGTATCTGCAACCAGGTCTCCTGTCCCTATATAGCACTATTTCAGAAGCACCAGCAGCATGGAGGACATTATACAGCAGTACTAAGCAGTGTAACTGGGAGTCCTGTTCTGAGGTGAGATAAAAACCTATGTTCAGTGTCTGACTCTCTGCTTCTCTGTATCACTCTGCCCCTTCATTTCCCTTCTCCATAGAGCTTAATAGGTAACTGTAACCTGGTCTATTGTCTCTATACAGTACCTTTTCAGAAGCAGCAGTAGCATAGAGGACATTATAAAGCAGTACTGAGTGGTGTAGCTGTGAAGCCAACACTGTGGTGTGATAAATTGGCCTTCCTCCCTATCTCTCTCTATAGGCTTCAATAGCTGTAATCCGACTCCTCAGTGAACTGACAGTCAGTCTTATTCCAAGCATGGTTGATGTTAGCTGTTGTTCACAGTGAATTATGACATCAGTAGGCTGGGTAAATAGCAGAAGTGGCTCATAAGTGGAGAAAGAAGCATATTTATTTGATTTATTACAAAGTTTCTTATATCCGCTGTTCTATTGATTTATGCAAAGATTGTTGAAACGACAGTCACCACTTAAAGTGTACCTATAGTTTTTAAACGTATTTCACAGTGACATGTCAGAAGTTTTGAAAGGTGGGATGCTGTTGCCCCAACTAATACATAAAACATAGAGGCAGAAGAGCTCAGCTGAGCGCCATGTCCCTACCTTCCTTGAAAAGTTGAGTAAGGATTGTATAGTCTCAAATACCTTCTATGAATGTGAATACCTTCATAAAGGAATGGGCCCATATAAGCTCTACTGACAATTTGATTCTAGTAATTAGTGGGGGTCTCAACACCCAGACCTCTACAAATCAAGACTAAAATAATAGCTAGCTTTTACTGTATCAGTCCTAGTGGCCTTGCTCTTCAATAATCCAGTACATACAGGCAATTTAAGAGCCATACGGGCCCATCTTACTTCCCAAGTGTCTCTTGGAGCCGCTTCCTTGCTTAACCCTCCCTAAGACTCTGTATTCCTTTGAAGACCACGTTAACCCCTTGGTAGCATTTTTGTTAAACCTTTTCAGTTACTTAGTGCATTGATTCCTTTTTATGTTATTCATGTAATGCTTGGTGCTAGTATTTTGCTTTTTGCCGCTTGGGATCCTTTTCTCCTTGTTTCAGTGCTTTCTAATGTTACTCAAATGGATTCCTTGTGTTTCTCTATCTCACTTCTCTCTCCGAGCACTTTCTTTTCATATATTACAATTCCTGCTGGGGCTTTACAATAACTGCAAAATGGAACTAATGACTCCTGTAGTACCGCGTGCCTGTGCCTATTGATTGTTACGGTGAGGCGGAGTGCCCCATGACTTCAGTGATTCTTGGCAAACCAAGTGTTAATTTCAATGTGTAGCAAATACTTATGTGGGATGTTGGAATCCATAGGATCAGAGACGTGGGATCAAAGATGTAGGATCAGAGACATTAACATTGTAGGATGAAGCTACACAGAAGACCACATCTACAGGACATGAACTGGTTTTACCCTAAATTTCAATGAGGGTGTGCTGTATGGATATGGCGTTGTACTGTGAGGACTGGCGTAATGCAAACTCTGGACAGAATGATATGGTTAACTCTTTACTGAAATTGCCAAAAAAGTTTAAAAAACAAAATACAAATGACAAGCTCATAATCAGTGCTTTTTAAAAAACAGTCCAGAATATCAACAAAAAAAATGTAATGGGTGAATGGAATTGGTGGAAGCTTCTTAGAATGGAATTACTAAAAGGGAACCTGTCACTCTGTTCATGTGGCCCAAACCACAGACAACATGAATCAGAGCCTGGCTCTACAACTTCAGCCAGGTGTGTTTACCGGGACCATGACGGGAGACGAGACTTGTCCGGCACTGCCTCCTGCTAGGTTCTCCATGCACTGCTCCAGGTGATTGACAGCTCTCACTCCTATGTGCGCATATAAGAGAGACCTGTCAATCAACTGAAACAGGGCAGGGAGAACCCTGCCAGGGACGGTGCTGGACTACTCAGGTCCCCGTCTATGGTCCTCGGCCCACCCTTCAAACTATGTTTTCTCTGAAACATCTCAGAGAAAAACATACCTGGCTGGTATCATGTTGTCAGGCTCTAATTCATGCTGCCGCTTGTTTGGAAAGCATGAATTGAGTGACTGGTTCCCTTTAAAGGGGTTATCCACTGCTTAGATATTGATGACCTATCCTTGGGATGCAGTCAGACAGCCATATAAATCGGACCAAGAGTGGAACATAGTGCAGAGACTGGATGGCTGCTCTACCGGCACGAGCGTGACAGCTGCCAACAAATACATGAAGTTGTCAGACTTGGGTAAGGAGAGCCACCTGCCAGTCCGTGGACTGCTTTCCGATCTTGGTTTGATTTATGCGGCCGTCTGACTGTGCCCTTAGAAGAACAGCAATGATCAGCTGTTTGCAGTTCCAGAGGCGGCTGGATGTAAGCAGTGTAGATTGTAAGCTTGCGAGCAGCAGGGCCCTCATTCCTCCTGGTATCTGTTTTGAACTGTGATTTCTGTTATGCTGTAATGTCTGTTGTCTGTATAAGTCCCCTCTATAAGTTGTAAAGCGCTGCGGAATATGTTGGCGCTATATAAATAAAATTATTATTATTATTATTATAGTGTGCAGAGCCAGAAAATCTCAGTTCCGTATGCCATGTAGTGCCTCCAAACTCTTGCTCATGTATAGACATCAGTCTCTGGACTAGATATCAGTATTCAGTCCAGATCTTCTGGTGCTATCAAAAACATCAGTAGCTTCTGTGGCCATGTGAGTCCTAGTGAGCACCGGAATATCCAGACCAAAGACCAATCCAAAAAAAGAGGAGGACAGGTAAGAACTGGGTTTAGAGCAAGTAAATATAATCTTTTGATTTTTTTAACCCCTTCCCGACCCTTTATTTATTATGATTTGGCCTTCGGAGAGACTTTAGAGTATAAGAAACATCTTTTCAGGACGGATTCGTTTCAGATTGAATTTTTTTCCAGACTGAGCAAATCTGCCCGAAAGGAATTTTGTTAGATTAGCTTAACTCTAATCTTAACCACAAGTTGTGACATTATACCAGGGCCGTTATATACATCATGTATGTTCTATAACCTAGATTAAATGTTCTTCAGCTTATTCCATTCTTTTATTACATCTGTTATATACCGATGGCATTAATTCCACCTCAAATCCATCTGACAATAAGAAGCGTCAATTTCCCATAAAGTTGTGTGTTCTTTACAGTCAGACACTGTATGTGAACTCTGAATTTCCACCTACTACATATGAGATTTGCAGATCGCCCTCAGGGACAAATAGATGCTATAAATCTAACCTTTTCTACCATTTACTACTCTTCCTGCAGAGAAATGTCAGTTTCTGTACCAAAACCCCAACACCAATAAAAGTGCACCGAGCCGAGCTGCTGAAAAAGTAGATAGATTTAGAACATCTGCAGATGTTTTTAAATCATTTATTAAAACCTTCACAACAAATGTAACATTCCATGAAACTCACACCATATTTCACTGTTCACATAGTGAGTCTTACTAGCTCTGATTTTTAGTGGAATATTGGAGGTGAGCCAGGGGGCAATGACTTTGAGGCATTTACAGACTCCCAAATTAGATTTCCCCTGATACAGTTGCTGTCTGTGCCACTGCTGATAGATGTCCGCACAAGAAGTGACTTGGCAGAACGCAAAACTCCACTCATTCAAGAGTCTGCCTCGCCACTTGGGTCTTAAAAATGTAAAGAATCTTTAGACTAGCTGCCATGACAATGACAGGGGAAGCATTGGTCTTTTCCCTTTTTGTCACGCAGAAATCAGCCGTACGCGTTATTAACAATATGATGAAATAGTTTCAGCAATCATGTTGCACAGCTCCCAGTTGTTATTCATGGCGGGTGCTTTCGCGATAGTGGGTAACAAACGAATTTTGGAAGCTCTGTGCTTGTTGACGGCAGCTCCATGTTGCCACAGGAATTATCTGCTCTAACAACCTTACAACAGCGAGCTCCCTCTGTGCTGAAATGCATTGTGCACAAGCCAGTGGCAGGGTTTTTACGTCTGAAGAGAGCAGGGAAGTATTTTTTGAGAGTGATAAAAGAAATAATTCAACGAGAATGGTCTATCAAGTGAGGAAACAAGGAAAGGCAAACAAAAAACAAAACTTAAGAAGTTACTCATGACAATTGACTAAGAGATGTACTCCGTTCCACACCTGGAAATTCAGCTGCAGTTAACCCCAATGTCCCTCCTTCACTCAAGGTACAGTCCCAAGGACCTAGGAAGCTGGATGGGGTCCTCATAAAATAACACATTTCGATAATGTATATAAGTCTACTCCTACAGATATGCCCTTACTTACTTTTCCTCTTGGCTCAGGATGAGCTCCGCAAGATGACTAACTTATAAAAAAACAAACATTTTTTGATACTTTGTTGGGAGATGGTTATGCTTTATGAATCTAGTTTTTGGTCACCTGGTGTGATGCGCATTGCTGCCTGTTCAGGATTTGTCTGGCATGTCACGAAAAGTGGAATGTGATCTGCATATTAGAATCTACTAATTTATTGTATTTCTAATATCAGAGTAGCTCCATTCAGAAATGAGACCGTCATGTTCATAGAACAGTATGGTAGCTAGACGAGGTGTAGTGGAGAAGTTTTCTTTATAGGAAGATCATCATGAAAGAAAAACAAGATGAGGAAGGTAGGCTGAATGGAAGGACAGTACGAAGGGGGAGAAAGGAAGGTAGGAGGAAAGGAAGGGGAAAAGGAAGAAAGGAACAGGAAAAGAGAGGTAGGGAGAAAAGAGGGGGACAGGTAAGAAAAAAGGAAGGTGGGGGAAAGGAAGGAAGAAAGGAAAGGGAAAAGGAAGAAAGGAATGGTGAAAGAAAGGTAAGTAGAAAAGAGGGGGACAGGAAAGGGGGAAGGTAGGAAAAAAGGAAAGACAGGGGGAAGGAAGGTAGTTGGAAAGAAAGGAAGAAAGGAATGTGGAAACAAAAGTAAGGAGAAAAGAGGGGGACAAGAAAGGGGAGAAAGGTAGGAAAAAAGGAATGAAAGGGGGAAGGAAGGTAGTGGAAAGGAAAGAAGGAATGGGGGAAAAAAGGTAGGGAGAAAAGAGGGGGGACAGGAAAGGGGGGAAAGGTAGGAAAAAAGAAAAGAAAGGGGAAAGGAAGGAAGGAAGAAAGGAATGGAGAAATAAAGATAGATGGAAATGAGGGGGAACAGGAAGGGGGGAAAGTATGAAAAAAGGAAAAGAGGGGCAAAGAAAATACATTTTTGTGCACATCAGAAAGGTCAGAGAAAAGACACCAGTCGGTGTAAAGAAATGGCTGTGCCGTGATATGGCAGAGTCCCAGCAGAATAGCAAAGCTGAGTTTGTCATTAGGTCCCAGGCAAAGCTGATCAGGGAAGTAGGAGAGCTGAGTTTATCATTAGATCTCATGGAGATCTGATCAGCAGAAAAGCAGAGTAACAAAAAATAGATAGACCTTGATTTGTCACAAGGTTCTAAGTAGCAGCATGAGCACTAACTACCTGCATACTCTGGCAGCATTCTGTCACCTGAGTCAGCCTATAAGGAGAAGAGCAGATAGAACCAGCAGCAGGAGGAAGACAGAAAGCCTGGCGCTAAGTCCAGGAGACACGCATAACACATAAATAAAAATGTTGACAATTCTCCTCAACTTTAAGATTGTAAACCCAGATCCTAAGAGATGCCGGCCGATTTCGTACTAATGCACCAATGATATCCGTCCAATGCAAGACATTAGGTTATTCATTCTATTGGGCTTTTTTAAAACAAGAATATACAGGTCATCAATCTACTGTAGTTAGCCCAGTTTAACTCGATTTTAGACATTTTTTTGCCTTCATTGTATAGACATCAGTTTATCTATATGTTGTGTTTGAAGGGTGAAGAAAAGCAAATACCATAATCCATTTTTGTTATAGACCATGGTCAACTTAACACTGATATGTGTATACAGCTTCTGTCAGATATTACTGTACACAATAATCATGATCCTAACATGTTTAGCAGTAAACAACAAAAATAATTGACACAAAACACATCCAAGAAGCCGTCTGTGGCTTATCCCTAAAACTCAGAGCAGAATTCCCTTCCGTCTCATTCGCAAATCTCTCAGTAGGGACTTTCTACATTAATGCATCTTTCCGTAAAAAAATAAATAAAAAATGCTGTATTTTTCCTATCTATTTATTATGATTATGCCACTAACATAGTTGAAAGAAACATTGACGAATTCCATTATCTAATTACATAAAACTTTGTGAGTTCCCATGGAACTAATTTTGAAATGATGAAAAGCAGACAGCTTAGAAACAAATTTCCTGTGTGCTGGAGATAAGGTTCCACTTTTAATGGATTCTCAATTTATTAGATCTAGCAAAACGAGAGGTCTCAATTAATAAACATGATTAGATGTTTACTCCATTCATCTAGAACACATACTGTACAAATTGTAGTTATTCCCTGTTTGCTTTTATTAAGTATTCAGCAAATCTAAAAGTATCTGCAAAAAAAATAATAGGGACAAGGCTGGTAAATAAATACCTGCAATATTTGGTCTGACACACAAAAAAATAGTTGTTTTATACATAAAAATCAGTATGGCATTACCCCAGGTGATCGGTTGTCATTAGCAAGTAAATCTACAGTCAGCCATACAGTTTCCCTGCAGTGGCCACTATAGGCGAAATGTAGTATTACATGCCCACAATTAAAATGATACAATAATAATAATTTTAAAAATTATGCAATTAGAAGACAGTGGGCCTATACAGCAACATGTTGGTGCACATATTAGTTAGTGATGTTAAGTCCAGTACTTGTCAGCACAATATATTGAGGAAGCCTCAAATGTTGCCCTTGACTTCATCATAAGGGATGCTCATCATCATCACTCTCAGCCAGGATCAGGTCTAGCTATAGGCGTACTCACATGTGTGATTCGATAGATGATTTACGGCTAATAAGTAAAAAACATATGAATACTCTTCTGCTCTTTGTGGGATGGCAAAGCACATCCTAAAGAAGTCATCTGCGCCATGAGTTTCAGTTCCTCATGACTCAAGGGCCATTAATTAATTTAATAGCCGCTACAATGTAAGCCATGTTAGGGTTCCACAAGTAGTCCTCATGTGCCATATGTGAATACATGAGTACACATGAGAACTATTTGTAGCCCCTTAATATGGTTTGTAATATAAAGGTTGTTTAATATTATAGATGGTTCTTCTAAGATTCTGTTTACAGCTCCCAGAGCATACATTTCTTGGCGTTTAGAACAGCTGCAGACTTATGCTGCAAGGACAGTGCTGAGCAGACACCATAGGTCTACAATATCACAAGGTTTCCCTGGCCTTCAAATTTCAACCCATATACAGGGAACCGGACATACACAGGGCCCCTTGAGTTGGGTCACCAGAGTAGCTACTGGCTGGTGAAGCAGGCTGGCAACCGATAAAGCAGAAAACTATGTTAATACCAGAAGGTAAGTGACAGGAACAGAATAATCAGGCAGAAGGTTTAAACAAGGTCAGAAATTGTCATCAAAGTGACTGAACAGGAGCCTAATACCTGAAATCAAGCCGAGCAAGTATAACCCATGACTGGCACAGTACACTAGGAGTATAAATAGGGTGCAGTGTTGTCTCATTGGCCACAATAAGTAGGTAACTACTCCTGCTGACCAGCACACACATCCATACTGTCATAATGGGTGGCACCACAGGTACCAGTTACACTACCATTGCTAGCTAGAGAGAGCCTGCACCTCCTGGTCCTGACATCTCAAACACCAGCAGTGCTACTGGAATGCCCACCAGGGCCTAGGGGTTACTCGGAACCGGGCCAGTTCTTTAAGGAATGTGTCACGGTGGCAGTGACCCAGTCCGTGGCCTAGGGCATCCAAGTAAAAGGGGGTTGTTGAATAAAGAATAAAGTTTGTTCGTGACGCCACCTGTGGTATTCGGTCAGGGATCACCGACACTGCTTAAAGGGATCTGCAGCGCCCCAGAGTCCTGGTCGTTGCAGTACTGTGGCTCCGCCGCTAAGGGAAGCTATGGTACGTCTGATGGCACTGAAGGAGTTCATCTGATCAGGTATCACAGACACCAATACATTTCACAGTCGGGCCTCCAGGGGGAGCTAAGGGTTCTATTCATTAGGCCACTCCTCACATACTGGTAAAACTGGGGGTCAGGCAGGAAGTTAGGGAGAAAGCTGACTGGGTTGGAACCAGGCAACACCTTGTGGCAGAGGGTGTTGTGGGAGAAGATTCAGTAGGGTCCCTGTCAGGGGTGGGATCCTGACAGAGGCCTGGCTACAGGAAAGAACGTAACGGGACCGTGCCTGCTCAGGATAGCGGCGGTGCCCAAGGAAGGATTAGAAGCGAGATAGATTGTGCTGAGTGAGAAACGAGATCAAAGCAACAAGGAGAATACCAGTAGGAGTCGTGCTGTAAGACCGAGGCAACATCCTACTGAGGTGCAAACCACCGGTGGCCAGAACGCCGAGGAAGTATTTCTATATACAGCTTCAGGCAATACTTCAAACCTACGGCAGGACAGTCAGTCTCAGGCGGGCTGTCTCACCTAAATCACCTATGCAGTCTTGGGGGGCAACTTGTGGAGAGGGGCGACTCTAGGGTCCCGGAAGAGCTCCGAGACTACCCGTCAAACGGGTGCCGTCCTAACCGTAACATCAGGGAGGGACGGAGGATTAGCAGAACATCATCTAATCGAGTTGTGAGTGAACTTAAGAAACAGACACAACAGTTGTGGGGACTTTCCGTAAGCACAGCAGGGAAGGACCGCAACACATAGCGCTAGCAGGAAGGCACAGATTTCCACCTGCAAAGAGAACTCTGGAGGTGCCATTGGACCGGCCGGACTTGCGCAGCCTGGTTATCCGGAATCCGGACTGAGGACCCAGAGACCTTCAGTAAAGAGATAAAGAGACTGCAAACTGGTGTCCTCGTTATTTGCTGCGACCGGCATTACACCGCACCACTACCACCGTCCTCACCTATTATTCACTGTATGTCGCCTCCCCACCAGCAGGGTCACGGACCGGGCCTAGCCACCGTGAGAACCCCAGAGCAGAGACTCAGAGGCCCGGGTACCGGGTACCCCTCGGCCCTGCGGCGGTGGGGGCGCTACAGATCCTCTGGGGTGATGGTATGGCAGCAGGGATGGTATAGCTTCCCACAGGTGAAGTTGGGTCCCCAGGGCTCCTGGTGTACAGATAAAGATGGTATATGGTGCAGAAAGAATCAGAGGACCCAAGGCTGCAGTATCTTTACCTTTTTACTAGTGTAAGGCAGCCACAGTCCAGGGTACGGATCACAGGTGCTGGTGTGGTTCAGCCAGCTTGGAAGCGATTCAGGAATCCCCCTAACCAGGTGGTGTTGGAAGCCTTCCTCTCTGCGCTGTGTTGTAGTTCCTTGCTACCTAAGGCCTCACACAAGGTTCTCACTTTCTCTCTCTGTCCCTTTTAGGTAGGACACTACCCGCATGGCAGGTAACTAGAGCCTTTTTACAGGGTCTCTCAGATGACCCCGGGCTCTATGTGTTACTATGCCTTTGGGAGTTAATGATGGACAGAAGACTTGCAGTCTGCTGTCCGCTTGTTTCTGCTGTGGTGCATAAAGTTACCCTCACAACCTCGGTCTTCCGGCCACCAGTTTCATGCGCTTCAGCGTGGAGGAAGCTCAGTCTCAGATTCTCTCCAGCTCTTCACTTTGCCTTTGCTTTTTCCTCCCTCATGCTCTCTACAAACTGTTCTGTTCCTTTCTTTCTTTTCCAGGAGCTGCAGGACCTCACGTCTGCATGGCCCCTACTGTCTTCCTGACTGCTCTCAGTCCCTGTCTCTGGCAGACTCTTCTACTTTCCCTCCAGCCAGAATATATATAGGGAAGCCACCCACAAACTGGATCAGAGCTCCCCCTTCTGGCCTGGAGTAAGAACATGTTGCATGTTTGTGATACCTGTTAAAGGGATCCTTCCTTGCCTCCAAGCATGGCATCACCCTCCCCGAGAGGAAGGCAATACCACTGTAACAACCAGGAACCTGGGGTGTTACACTACACACAGAATGAATATTGTGTCACCTGGAATCAGAAGTAGAAGTCGCAGGAGCAGGTTCAGGAATGTGACAAGATGGTGCCATGTTATAGCTTTTGGAAACGTATATGTATGTAGTTCTTTTCTAGACTGTATGATCTATTTTATTTGTCTATCCTAATTTCTCCTTGAATCCTCCATGTTGTTGATGATGATGATGAAGAAGATGGCTACTTTATACCCCAAATAAATCAATTCCTTCTGCCCAATATTTGATTCTACTGAAAGCTGAAATCGGCAACAACATCAAGTGTATCCATAAATCCCATGCATCTAGTATGTACCAAAAGGCTGCCATTTTGCAGTATGCTTGACAAGTATGCCTCAGCCTATCTTGATTATTATATTGTATAGCAAAGGAAAGCCTTATACGATTTACTATACAGAGACACTCTATATATATAACGATCAACATAAGCCACGATATATCTATACAGTGATGTATGTTGGAGCCTCTAAAAAATATAGTGACCCTCCGATTTGTGCATTGCTCAGTTACTCAAATTAAAGGACGGTGTGAAACTAAAATTTATGTTAATCCTAAATGTTTGTCTATTTAATGTCATAATCTAATCTATTTTCTAATATACTTTAACTAAAAAGTCCCTATCATTCCCTCACTACTCTCTGTAACTGCTTTATTTTATTTTATTTTACTACTTACTGTGTGATGATGCTTCATTTTAGAATCCCAGTGCATGCTGGGATACTCAAGCAAGTCTTCATCATGGTGCAGAGGCTGCGGTCACTGCCACAACCTCTGAAATGAAATGTAATCAGTGACCTCAATTTTAAGTGCTGGACTAGTCCCTGTTTTACTGAGCATACATCAGTTGTCAATTCCAAAATATGCTCAGTAGGATTTTGTCACTGTGTAATATGCACAGTGACAGTGCGCTCCCTCGCCAGCTCTGATGAAAAGTGATGAGTCGACAAGTGTTGTAAGGAGAGAACAAACAAGCAGAGATGAGTGCTGCCCCCACAAGTGATGTCACTTGCCACCTTTCGCTCCTGCTTGTCACTTCTCATCAGAGGTGGTGAAAGAGCGCACTGTCACTGTACGCTGAGAAGAATAGTACACAGTGAAAAGATCCTACTGAGCATCCATCGAAATTGACAACCAATGCATGCTCAGTAGATCAGGGATTAGCCCAGCTCCTAAAACGGACATCATTGATGAAGCTTTGCTTCCATGTGGTGGCAGTGACCCCCTGACGACGACCTGTTTGAGTATTCCAGCATGCACAAAGCGTCAACACACAGAAAGTAATAAAAAACAGTAAATATAGCAGTTAGATAATGGCACAGTGAGGGAATGATAGGGAATTTTTAATTAATGTATATTAGAAAAAAAGATTAGATTATAAAATTAAATATGTAGAATTTTAGGATTAAAATAAATGTAAATTTCTGACCACCCCTCTAGCCCTTCTTAAAATATAAATTGACAATTGGGCTTTACCATTCCCCTTAACCATAAGGTATGTGTGCACTTGATATGACACTATTCAGTCATTGCTGACAGACTGTATAATAGTTTATAAGGATACTTCCTATGGAGAAGGAGAATGGTGACTCCATGCATTCATACATTTCTAGGAAAAATAAAGTAATGCACAATGAAAGCGTCTAAAACAGATGCTCCAGTATTGGTCATGAACAACATGGAATTTACAAAACTAGTCATGTCAGGAAAGCTGGAAGACCATCTTGAAAATTAAAAGAAAAGTGATGTGTTCCCACCCCTGAGTAACTTACTCATCACATTTGGTCTCTTGTCCACTAGGTGTCACTATGCAGATCATAAAGCTATTAAGCATTTCTGTGTATGCTTTAAATTAAATTAATTTATATAATAAAGTATGTATAGATTGGGGAAATGTTCCTTAATTAAAGGGGACAAGTATAGTTTTAATTTTAAGAGCTATTTTATTGCCATGATAACAGACCTGCCATAAGTTGGTAGTAATGAATTAACTCGAAGAACTAGATTCCAAGCATCTTGCATACCGCTTAAGCTCTTTACTTTTTAGTGCTACACTCTGCTCTTCCTATCACCGTCCATTGACAGTTCCTGCAGTATTTTAAAAAATACGACACGCTAAGTAAAACACTGTAAATCCCCGAAATCTCCAGTATATTATCTCATGTCACATACTAGAATATCTTCTTCCTGTTTTAGAGATCTAGTGTCATAAAATTTATGTCAGAGGTAAATTCATATTCTCTGGCGCTGATTCTCCTAATAACCTGCACTGCAAACTTTTATTTTAAATCAAATCTGCTGTTTTCGGTGCGGATGACTGTTGCCATTGGTACCTTAAATCAAAGCGCTCTCAGTTAACAACCCTTAAAATTAAAAAATGTCTTTTGAAATAAGTTCGATAGCCAAGTTACTCGTCTACAGAATTACTTTAGGAACCTCTATATCATCTGGCAGAAAATCTACCAGCAGAACAGAATGTATCAAAGGCTGTAAAAGAACCGGACTAAACATCTGGACGTGAGAAAAGGAATTACGAAAAAAAGGGGAAGATGGAAAATGTTAAAACAATCCTTGAGAAGACGAGGAGAGGAGGAATGGTTTTACTATAGGAAAACACTCTCTGACATGCTGTGAATAAATTTACTAGTTCTTGAGTTTTCCCATCGTTTATCCCAAAATATGGTTCAATGAGTTAGAAATGCGGATAAAAAAAATAAAAAAAATCCACACATCAGACTGGTGTTATAGGGGAACTCTAGACTACACATCAGACTGATGTTATAGGGGGCTCTAGACTACACATCCAGACTGCTGTTATAGGGGGCTCCAGACTACACACCCAGACTGTTGTTATAGGGGGGGTCTAGGCTACACATCAGACTGCTGTTATAGGGGGCTCTAGACTACATACACAGACTGCTGTTATAGGGGGGCTCTACACTATACATTCAGACTGCTGTTATAAAGGGCTCCCGAATACACATCCAGACTACACATTCAGACTGCTATTATAGGGGGCTCCAGACTACTCACCCAGACTGCTGTTATAGGGAAGGTCCAGACTACACACCCAGAATACTGTTATAGGGGGGTCCAGGCTGCTGTTATAGGGGGCTCCAGACTACACATCCAGACTGCTGTTATAGGGGGTTCCAGACTACACACCAAGACTGCTGTTATAGGGGGGTCCAGACTACACATCCAGACTGTTGCTATAAGGGAAACACATAGCTACGCATTTAAACTGATATTATAGGGGGCTCCAGGCTATATAGCCATACTGCTGTTATAGGGGAAGCTTCAGATTGCTGAGATAGGGGATACTCCAGGCTGCACATCCAGACTGATATTTTATGGAATCACTGACTGCGTGGACCAGGGAAATGCGGTAGATATAGTATATCTCGGCTTCAAAAGCATTTGATAAAGTGTCTCATACTATCTTTATTGAAAAAATGACCAAGTATGGGATTGACAGGGCTACGTTTAGGTATATTCCTAACTGGCTCAGCGATCGTACTTAAAGAGTGGCATAAATGATTGCACATCCAATTGGAAAAGTGTTTCAAGTGGGGTATCACAAGGCTGTATCCTGGCACCAGCGTTGTTCAATATTTTTTATAAATGATCTAGATAAGGGAACTGAAGGTAAACGAATCAAATTTGCAATCAATGCAATTCTATGTTGGATAGCTAACCTGCGATTCATTACCCGACGTGACCATCTATCTCCAGGTCTTCCAGGGGGACGTGACACCCTCGTGACACTACCAGGATTGTGAGCAGACTGCAAAATATGTCCTACGAGGAACGATTAAAGAATCTTGGAGTGTTTCACTTGCAAAAAAGAATGCTAAGAGGAGACTAAAAGGGAATCTGTCACCCCATTTTTCGCCTAAAAGCTAAGGCTACCGCCATCAGGGGCTTATCTACAGCATTCTGTAATGCTGTAGATAAGCCCCCCGATGTAACCTGAAAGATAAGAAAAACAAGTTACATTATGCTCACCCAGGGGTGGTCCCTGTTCGGGTCCGATGGGCGTCGCGGTCCGGGTCCAGCTCCTGCCATCTTCATGCTATGACGTCCTCTTCTTTGCTTCCTGTCACAACAGAAGAATGCTATAGATAAGCCCAGGATGGCGGTGGCCTTAGCTTATAGGCAAAAAATGGCGTGACAGATTCCCTTTAATAGCTGTCTATAAATATCTGAAAGAATGTCACAGTGTATAGGGATCATCATTACTCTCATTTGCACATGGAAACATGAGAAGCAATGGAATGAAACTGAAAGGGAGAAGATGCAAATTAGAAGTCTTCAAGCAGAGGCTGGACAGACATCTGTCTGAGATGGTTTAGTGAATTTTGCATTGAGTAGGGGGTTAGACACGATGACCCTGGAAGTCCCTTCCAACCCTAACATTCTATAGGGGGTTCCAGACTACAAATCAGCTTGCTGTTATAGGGAATACTCCAAACTACTCATGCTCGTATAGTGAAGCTGCACGAGACAAGAAATGCTAAACAAACAAAAAGTATATTTTTGCATTTTTGTCCATACTAAACAATTGAGAGCAAAGTTATTATATTTTGTATGTTGTATATTGTTGTATCTCATCCCTAACCCATCTCTTCAACCTATCTACTTCTGGTACCTTCCCCTCTGCTTTCAAACCATAAGCCATAATCACCCCTATCCTCAAAAAGCCATACTTTGACCCAGCAGCTAAGTCCAGCTCTCGCCGCTCCCATTTGCTTGCAAACTCCTTGAGCAGCACGTCCATGCTGAACTTTCCTCTCACTTTGCATCTAACTCACTCTGCGACAACCTACAATCTGGCTTCTGTCCCCATAATTCCACTGAAACTGCCTTGACCAAAATTACTAATGACTTACTTACAACTAGGGTTGAGTGAAACGGGTCGACCATTTTCAGAAGTCGCCGACTTTTGGCAAAGTCGGGTTTCATGAAACCCGACCCGACCCCTGTGTGGGGTCGGCCATGAGGTCGTCAATCTTCTGAATCTGGTATCGGAATTCCGATACCGAGTTCCGATATGTTTGCGATATCGGAACTCGGTATCGGAATCCACATTTAAGTGTAAAATAAAGAATTAAAATAAAAAATATTGATATACTCACCTCTCCGACGAGCCCTGGTAGTAATCGGCATCTTCCGTTCCTAAGAATGAGCGCGTTCAGGGCCTTAGAAGACATCACGGCTTTGTGATTGGTCGCGGCGGCCCACGTGACCGCTCAGCGACCAATCACAAGCCGTGACATAATTCTCTCATTTCCTAAATTCCTCATTCTAGGAATTTAGGCCATGAGAATTACGTCACGGCTTGTGATTGGTCGCTGAGCGGTCACGTGGGCCGCTGCGACCAATCACAAAGCCGTGACGTCATCTAAGGCCCTGAACGCGCTCATTCTTAAGAAGAAAGGCTGCCGGAAAGAAGCCGAGGGTGAGTATATTCCTATTAGGTATATACTCACCCTCGTACGTGCCCTGCTTCTTTCCGGCAGCCTTCCTTCTTAAGAATGAGCGTGTTCAGGGCCTTAGATGACGTCACTGCTTTGTGATTGGTTGCGGCGGCCCACGTGACCGCTCAGCGACCAATCACAAGCCGTGACGTAATTCTCATAGCCTAAATTCCTAGAATGAGGAATTTAGGACCTGAGAGAATTACATCACGGCTTGTGATTGGTCGCTGAGCGGTCACGTGGGGCGCCGCGACCAATCACAAAGCCGTGACGTCATCTAAGGCCCTGACGCGCTCATTCTTAGGAACGGAAGATGCCGATTACTACCAGGGCTCGTCAGAGGGTGAGTATATCAATATTTTTTATTTTAATTCTTTATTTTACACTTAAATATGGATCCCAGGGCCTGAAGGAGAGTTTCCTCTCCTTTAGACCTTGGGAACCATAGTATCCCACTGCACTGCATTGGGTTTCGCGTTTCGGCCGACCCCGACCCCGACTTTTTTATAGGATCGGCCGATTTCACTCGACCCGACTTTTGAGAAAGTTGGGTTTCGTGAAACCCGACCCGATCCTATAAAAATAAAAGTCGCTCAACCCTACTTACAACCAAAGCTAACAGACAATACTCTCTACTCCTCCTTCTAGACATGTCCTCTGCTTTCAACACAGTTGACCTCTGCCTCCTGCTACAGACCCTCTATTCCTTGTCGTCAAAGACTGGATCTCCTCATACCTTTCCAACCGCACATTTATCGTCTCCTACTCCAACACTACCTCCTCATCTCGCCCTTTCTCTATTGGTGTCCATCAAGTCTCTGTCTTAGGACCCCTACGGTTCTCCATCTATACCCTTGGCCTGGGACAACTCATAACGTCCTATGGCTTTAAGCACCATCTATATGCTAATGACACTCAGATCTACCTCTCTGCTGTCCACAACCCCAGAGTGCCTATCAGCCATATCCTCCTTCTTTTCCTCTCGCTTCCTCAAGCTCAACATGGACAAATCCAAACTAATTATCTTTCCTCCATTAAGAATATCTTCACTAACAGATTTATCTATCACAATAAATGACATCACACTTTCACTTTACCGGAAATCTGTTGCCTCGAGTAACCCTTGACTCTGCCCTGTCCTTCAAACTGTGCATCCAGGCTCCCACCACCTCTTGTCGCCTTCAGCTCAAAAATATTTCCATTACCCAACAATGCTTAACCCTCAATCTAATAAGATGCTTGTGCATGCCATCATCATCATCTTCCGTCTCGACTACTGCAACATCCTCCATTGTGGCCTACCTTCTAACACTCTAGCACATCTCCAATCCTTAACTCTGCTGCCCGACTCATTATTGTCTCCTCGCTACTCTCCTGCTTCCTCCCTTTTCAGATCCCTTCATTGGCTCACAATTTCCCAGCATATCCAGTTCAAACTACTAAGACTGACTTACAAAGCCATTCATAACCTTTCTCCTCCATATATCTCTGAAACAATCTCCCGATATCTTCCCTCCCAAGACCTCCTTCTCTGATCCACACTTATTTGTTCCTCACCCAATCGCCTTCAAGACTAGTCCCAAATATCCCTCACCCTTTGTAATTCTGTGCCCCAATACGTCCGGTTATCCTCCACATTCGGATCCTTCAGACGGAACCTGAAAACTCATCTCTTCAAGAAAGCTTACAACCTGCAATGACCACACTGCCACCTTAACACCATCGTAGCTACTGCAACCTCCAACCCACTGTCTCCTTCCCCATCTTCCTGTAGAATGTAAGCCTGCAAGGGCAGGGTCCTCTCCTCTCTGTACCAGTCTACCGTTGTTAGTTTGTGTACTGTAGCAGTCTACCATTGAAAGTTTGTCTACTGTTAGTGATATTTGTATTTTTATGTAATCCCTTCTCATGTACAGTGCCATGGAATCAATGGTAATATATAAATAAAAATAATAATTTTTAATGAGAGGATATCAAATTCATAACCCTATGCAATATAGGTAATTACGTTAGCAATAGCTGTGCTATTGAATGTCTAACATTTGTCCATATTATGTAAAGGTGGTAAATAAGAACTGTCGTGGTCCTGCCCATGAAGACAACAATCGCGTCATATGGATAGCGTCATGTGTTTTCATATATAGATAGTGTTGGTAGTGTACAGCATAGGACTGCATATGGTAAGATATAGATTACGATTTAGGACATAAGATAGAGTGTGATAAGCAATGTAAGTGTGATATGCTTATAAGATAAAAAGTCTTTGTAAGGGAAACCTGCCCAGCAACAGGCTGCAGGGACAGATATAGTTATGTGTTTGTTCTAGCCCACAGTGGGAAGGGTTGGGGCCAGTAAAAATGAGACTGCTCCCTGTTTGTAACAGAGAGTTCGGTTGCTAAGTGACAAAGTGATATTCAAGGTGCAGTGGGCTGTTAACAGAAGCAAGTGCAAAGTGTTCTGGGCAGTATGAAGCCTTACAAGACTCTCGGTTGACATTCCTGCAATTTCCAGAGCCTACGGCTTGATACAGGTATTATGGAGAGCACCTTAACCTTCCATACAGAGGAAGATAGATGTGGAGCTGCTTGAGGGAAAGGTAACTGATCTCGGACATACTGCGGGACTGAACAGGAAATTCCTGGGGCTGGCAGGATCAGTGGATATAGGGGTAGTTCAGAGGAAGAATGGAAAGTGAAGAGGGAAATGTACTGTATCACTGACACTAGAAAAGGAGAGTGTTGTGCCCAATACTGCGTGATACAATCCGGGACACGATTTTCCCGTGAAGTACCAGGGCGTTATGGAGCAGCATCTCGACCACGGCTACCGCCCTCTGTCACCTTACAACTACATATATAATACCAGATTCACTCTACTGTCTTCCATGTAGTATCTCATTTCTTCCGAGAAGCTAAGCTAGACTTTTTTTTTTCAATAAAATTAAGAAAAGTCCTTGTAGCAAAGGAGAATAGACGGGAAGGATTTTCATCTTTTGATGAGATCATTATCAACGTTTAGCTGCTCACGAGCTCATTATGTGAGTAGTGATATGACAGCTTTCCCAGTACCGGTATCTTTTTGGACATGTTTCATTAAAGTGTTAGTCTTGATATTAGAGATCAAAGTCATCCCGGGAGAACCAGGTGACCCTGCTAATTGACTTGAGCTATACGCTGTGATTGTGCTAGAACTCCAGTCTTCATTGACAACACAAGGCTTGTCTCATCTCAGAGGAGCGCTCTATCAAAATACCAATTTCTATCTCTACTGTCCAGTTTTTGCACAATCGGAATAACAGGGGACTTTCAGGTTCCTGGTGGACTGATTATAGTTTTGAGCGTGTAACTTTCAGAGTTAAAGCAAAGAAAAAAAATATACATGATACTTTTGAACAATTTTGACATTTTACCTTACCCTTTAAAACACCTGGGAACACATAGCACATTAGATGTATCAGCATTAAAAGTGTCAGGAACTATAGCAAGTTCCATCATTCAAACCTGGCACTAAAAAGGAGATGGAAAATGTAGCTGAAAAGCATTTTAACACTATGACTTATTGAAATTGTTGTCAAACCAAATGCCAAGATCCAAACCCGGTCAAGAACAATGTCAGCTCACGTGTCTTATGTGAGCAAGGAAAGGGGAAAAGTTGTGCCAAACTGCGATGTCTGAAAAGGTTAAAGGAGAATAAATATATATATTTTTATATAGATCTAATGAAGTGAAGCAGCGGCAGCCATCGGGAAATTCTGGGCCCCAAAGGAAGAAGCTGAACCCCTATTTTCTCTTCATGACCATAGAAAGTAGTTGGGGACCACAAAAAATGGCAGGACATGACAGGGTGAGATGCGCTGATCGTCGCCATGAGGAGAGGCAGGTGTTTTTTTCTTTACATTTTTTATGAATATTTTCAATAGTATATTTACAGGGCAATAGTGCATTGCATACCCTGCCCACACATTAGACACGTGCAGCACACACATTGCTCACATAATAGATACATGCAGCACTTTTATATTAGAAACATGCAGAACACATCCCTTACATATTAGACATCTGCAGCACACACACACTGCTCACATAATAGATACATACAGCAAACAACACTAGCACATTAGATACATACAGAACACATCACTTACACATTACATACATGCAGCACGCATCACTTACATATTAGACACATGGCACACACACACTGCTCACATAAATACATACAGCACTTACATATTAGACACATGGCACACACACACTGCTCACATAATAAATACATACAGCACTTACATATTAGACACATGGCACACACACACTGCTCACATAAATACATACAGCACTAACATATTAGACACATGGCACACACACACTGCTCACATAAATACATACAGCACTCACATAATAGATACATACAGCAAACAACACTAGCACATTAGATACATACAGAACACATCACTTACACATTACATACATGCAGCACGCATCACTTACATATTAGACACATGGCACACACACACTGCTCACATAAATACATACAGCACTTACATATTAGACACATGGCACACACACACTGCTCACATAATAAATACATACAGCACTTACATATTAGACACATGGCACACACACACTGCTCACATAAATACATACAGCACTTACATATTAGACACATGGCACACACACACTGCTCACATAAATACATACAGCACTTACATATTAGACACATGGCACACACACACTGCTCACATAATAAATACATACAGCACTTACATATTAGACACACACAGAACACATCATTTACCCATTACATACATGCAGTACACAGCACTTACATATTAGACACTCGCAGCACACATCACTTACATATTAGACACATGCAGCACACAGCACTTTCATATTACATATATGAAGCACACATCACTTAGATATTACATATATGCAGCACACACCACTTACATATTAGACACATGCAGCACACACCACTTACATATTACATATATGCAGAACACACCATTTACATATTACATATATGCAGCACACATCACTTACATATTACATATATGCAGGACACACCACTTACATATTACATATATGCAGAACACACCACTTACATATTACATATATGCAGAACACACCACTTACATATTACATATATGCAGCACACATCACTTACATATTACATATATGCAGCACACATCACTTACATATTACATATATGCAGCACACACCACTTACATATTACATATATGCAGAACACACCACTTACATATTACATACAGTGGGGCAAAAAAGTATTTAGTCAGTCAGCAATAGTGCAAGTTCCACCACTTAAAAAGATGAGAGGCGTCTGTAATTTACATCATAGGTAGACCTCAACTATGGGAGACAAACTGAGAAAAAAAAATCCAGAAAATCACATTGTCTGTTTTTTTATCATTTTATTTGCATATTATGGTGGAAAATAAGTATTTGGTCAGAAACAAACAATCAAGATTTCTGGCTCTCACAGACCTGTAACTTCTTCTTTAAGAGTCTCCTCTTTCCTCCACTCATTACCTGTAGTAATGGCACCTGTTTAAACTTGTTATCAGTATAAAAAGACACCTGTGCACACCCTCAAACAGTCTGACTCCAAACTCCACTATGGTGAAGACCAAAGAGCTGTCAAAGGACACCAGAAACAAAATTGTAGCCCTGCACCAGGCTGGGAAGACTGAATCTGCAATAGCCAACCAGCTTGGAGTGAAGAAATCAACAGTGGGAGCAATAACTAGAAAATGGAAGACATTCAAGACCACTGATAATCTCCCTTGATCTGGGGCTCCACGCAAAATCCCACCCCATGGGGTCAGAATGATCACAAGAACGGTGAGCAAAAATCCCAGAACCACGCGGGGGGACCTAGTGAATGAACTGCAGAGAGCTGGGACCAATGTAACAAGGCCTACCATAAGTAACACACTACGCCACCATGGACTCAGATCCTGCAGTGCCAGACGTGTCCCACTGCTTAAGCCAGTACATGTCCGGGCCCGTCTGAAGTTTGCTAGAGAGCATTTGGATGATCCAGAGGAGTTTTGGGAGAATGTCCTATGGTCTGATGAAACCAAACTGGAACTGTTTGGTAGAAACACAACTTGTCGTGTTTGGAGGAAAAAGAATACTGAGTTGCATCCATCAAACACCATACCTACTGTAAAGCATGGTGGTGGAAACATCATGCTTTGGGGCTGTTTCTCTGCAAAGGGGCCAGGACGACTGATCCGGGTACATGAAAGGATGAATGGGGCCATATATCGTGAGATTTTGAGTGCAAACCTCCTTCCATCAGTAAGGGCATTGAAGATGAAACGTGGCTGGGTCTTTCAACATGACAATGATCCAAAGCACACCGCCAGGGCAACGAAGGAGTGGCTTCGTAAGAAGCATTTCAAGGTCCTGGAGTGGCCTAGCCAGTCTCCAGACCCTCAACCCTATAGAAAACCTTTGGAGGGAGTTGAAAGTCCGTGTTGCCAAGCGAAAAGCCAAAAACATCACTGCTCTAGAGGAGATCTGCATGGAGGAATGGGCCAACATACCAACAACAGTCTGTGGCAACCTTGTGAAGACTTACAGAAAACGTTTGACCTCTGTCATTGCCAACAAAGGATATATTACAAAGTATTGAGATGAAATTTTGTTTCTGACCAAATACTTATTTTCCACCATAATATGCAAATAAAATGATAGAAAAACAGACAATGTGATTTTCTGGATTTTTTTTTCTCAGTTTGTCTCCCATAGTTGAGGTCTACCTATGATGTAAATTACAGACACCTCTCATCTTTTTAAGTGGTGGAACTTGCACTATTGCTGACTGACTAAATACTTTTTTGCCCCACTGTATATGCAGCACACATCACTTACATATTACATATATGCAGCACACACCACTTACATATTACATATATGCAGAACACACCACTTACATATTACATATATGCAGCACACACCACTTACATATTAGACACATGCAGCACACACCACTTACATATTACATATATGCAGAACACACCACTTACATATTACATATATGCAGCACACATCACTTACATATTACATGTATGCAGCACACACCACTTACATATTACATATATGCAGCACACACCACTTACATATTAGACACATGCAGCACACACCACTTACATATTACATGTATGCAGCACACACCACTTACATATTACATATATGCAGCACACACCACTTACATATTAGACACATGCAGCACACAGCACTTACATATTACATGTATGCAGCACACACCACTTACATATTACATATATGCAGCACACACCACTTACATATTACATATATGCAGCACACAGCACTTACATATTAGACACATGCAGAACACATCACTTACACATTACATATATGCAGCACACACCACTTACATATTACATATACGCAGCACACACCACTTACATATTACATATATGCAGCACACACCACTTACATATTACATATATGCAGCACACACCACTTACATATTACATATATGCAGCACACAGCACTTACATATTACATATACGCAGCACACACCACTTACATATTACATATATGCAGCACACACCACTTACATATTACATATATGCAGCACACACCACTTACATATTACATATATGCAGCACACACCACTTACATATTACATATATGCAGCACACACCACTTACATATTACATATATGCAGCACACACCACTTACATATTACATATATGCAGCACACACCACTTACATATTACATATATGCAGCACACACCACTTACATATTACATATATGCAGCACACAGCACTTACATATTAGACACATGCAGCACACAATACTTACATATTACACATCTGCAGCACACAGCACTTATACATTAGACACATCGCACACACACAAAACAGCAGGGATAAATAGCACCCAACAAGTGTGATAGAGCCCCTACTGTATATGGCAACCACCAAGCTTCTATGCCTCATATGAATAATGTAACCACTAAGAGTTTTTGTGCCATTTTCAGTGACGAATAGTAAAACCCTCTGATTAGGATCCTTCAGCCACCCCCTTACAAGTTATTTAAAATAGGTAAAATAGGTTCTCTAAAAGAGACTAACTAATTAAGCTATTTTTGAGCCCATAGAATGAAAATAAAAGAAAACCAGTTTGTTAATTAAAAAAAAAAGACCCTGCAGGATATTAAGAGCAGGAAATCAAAGTCTGGTTTCACTTTGATTATTAGGTTTTGGTAGAGATGCACTTTTAAACTATTGATAGATAGACAAGAAAAGTGGCTCCACATTCATGCAACTTTCGGCTAAATTTTTGAGGATTTTTTTCAGCAGCTTCTCTTCTAAATGCTCCTCAAAAATCGCTGCAAAAAACGCTTGGAAAATTCTTCAATATTCATTTCTATAGGAAATCCGAATTCCTGTTCATATGAGAAATTTTTTAAAATTTTTTTTTCAATATGCCTGTTGGAAAAAAATTAAAGAAACAAAAAAGAAAATGTATGTAACTTCTTTGAATGGAATCGTGAAGGCAATCTCTCCAGACTGCATTGCCAAATCCAAAAGGTGCAAAAAAAAAAACCACTTCCGGTAAAAACAACTCTTCCACCACAGTTTCAAGAAAGAAAAAGAGCATTTCCTGAAATCAGTTTCTGCATTAAAAAAATATTTCTAAATGGCTCGAAAAAAAAAAAGAAAATAAAAACAAAACTCTGTGTGAACATAGCCTTATTCATCTTGGGCCAAAGAAAACAGTATTCATCCTGTGGTTTCCTAACATTCCGCTTTCTCGATGACCTTTCATCGGTTGTTATTTTATTTGCATTACAGTAGAGGTTAGATCTGTTTTATTGTGGTGATATTTACAAAATGATTGCAAATTCTACACATATCTGAACCATTTGTGAAAAAGCAAAGATCTGATGAAAAAGAAATATGTATACTATTCCTCCATATTATAGCTGTGCCTCCAGGGGGATGGCAAAACAAGAGGAAACATAAATACAAGTGTATTCTTAAGATGTATATTATTTCTGAGTTAGATACTGCATTCCTTTTGATATGTTTGAATGGATTCAGACTCCTTGATAGTCATTTGTCACTTCCCCCTGGTCATAGAGAGTTATACAGCAAGGGGTCCGGGAAATGAGCAATTATTTCAGTCTATTGCACGCCTAATCAAGGAGTGTGAAATCTTTAAAACTTCTTTCACAGTAGCTAATAAATGCATCATAGCAGTATCATTATATTCCAGACAACCCAGAGGTTGAATAGATTATGATATCAGCCAATTACGATCTTATGGAATGCATTTTTAAAGCAACATTTGGAACAAATAGAAAGAAGAAGCAATTTTGATGCAAATTATTTTTTTTTTTTCTCCAAATCACGGGGCTTCGTGACATTAGTCAAAGATGAGATATTCATTCAGCGTGAACTTTGCTTCATTGCGGGGGCAGCTCTGTGGGTAAGATGGTAGAGGCAGCCGGATTAGACAGGAAGCCAAGGAAGATCCAAAAAAGTATCGGGCAAAAAATTAGATATAGCGGCCAATATAAAAGCACGAAATGTTATAGTATTGGATTATATCTATTTGGTTGAAGATTTCGGATTTAGGGGATCATTAAAGAGCAATGTCAAAATGTGTATGAAGGTTGTGGATAGGCAACGACTGGACGGGTCAAATGTAACCAGACCCTAAACAAATAATAGCGTCCACACTGCAAAAATGACAAACAGGTCGACCTCAACAGGACACGAGAAAGTCCGTAAAAGTTGGTATGGAATTAAATTATTCCAAAGCCAACAAGGTAAAGATATTTGTCACTCAGCGCTGTTCGAAAGATGTCACTGCAGTTTTTGATACAGTTGTGTGAGCTCACGCCAGCATTAAGTCCAGCATTAAGGACCCAATTCAACAATTCGGCTTTCACGTTGGTCTTGATAAGGAGGCATGTTGTTGTCAGATGCTCCTGGTTCATTTTGCTTCTTCATTAATCAGGAGCGTCTGATGATTGTTGTGCACCTCCGTGCACTTCCCCACAAACCTTACTGCAGTCACTAACTGGAGTAAGATTTCTGGCATAGAGAATGCCACCGCTCGTCATGAATTACATGAGATGTGGCATCATGGCCCCACTGGGCTCCCGTCCAAACCCCAGCTGTGTGCATTTTCTCAAAGCTCGGTGAAGCTGGGATGAAAGGGCCAAAAGTCACAAAACTTTTGCTGAACTCTGATATTTGGGCAAAAATTTTGAAACTTTTCAAAGCAAGTTATGTCAGAATTGTGGCAAAACTTTTTTCATGAATTTACTTTGTTATATAGTTCCCATTCCTTTGGAATCCGCTTCTCACATCATTGTATCTACACTATATGAACTGTAAGTATTGGGACACCTACATGCTTCACCTACAGGAGCTTTTATGACCTCTTAATCTAAATCCATAAACATTAATATGGAGTCAGTCACTTTGCAGTTATACGTAACAGCTTCTTCTCTTCCAAGAAGGCTTTCTACAAGATTTTGAAGGGATTTTTTGCACATTCATCCAGAAGAATATTTGTGAGGTCAGACACTGATGTTGAGGAGAGGCCGGGCTCACAATCTCCATTCTAGTTCATCCCAAATGTGTTTGATGGGGTGAAGTCCGGGCTCTGTGTGACTATTCATGTTCTTCCTATCAAACTCCCCAATTATGTCTTCATGCTTGGGGCACAGTCATGGGGAACAGACAAGGTCATTCCCCAAACTGTTCCCACAAAGTTTTTAGCATATACAGTAATTATTCAAAATGTCTTGTTTGTTGAAACATTAAAATTTCCTTTCACTGGAGCTAAGAGACTAAGTCTGACACCTGAAAAATGATGTTAATACCAGAGGATGTCCTTTATGGAGTCAGCAGAATGTTGGTGACTTTTCTGCCTTCTGCTCCTCAGCACTTGACCCTCTGCTTTGTACCTTTATGTGGTCTTCACTTTCTAAAATATATCCGAATGAAGCGGCACTCCAACTCACCCTCCCCGCACCCTCACAGCTTACAGCTCTCTGTCGTGTTTTATGAAATGCCTGTAATTGGATTCAAGACACATTAAAAGGAAACCACTGCGTCAACCTGGTGAGTGCCGCTTCATTCAGATATATTTTTCAAGTGATTATTGAGCAGTCATGGTCTGTCGAGGCTGAGCACCACAGTGCAGCCCAGTACGGTAACCGCATGCTGTGGGTCTAAAGGGGCATCATCCATCCAAGTGCTCCGTTATAGCATATAGCGTCCTAGTGCCATTCATCTCTATAATTTGCAAAGGTCTTCACTTTGTGGCTGAGTTGCTGCGGTTCCTTAAACTTCTCAATAATATTACTTACAGGGACTGTCAGAAGGACTAACATTCAATTATTCAGAATATAGATGAGTGAATCTGCTGAAATTTGAATTCGGCAAATCACGCATGTTTTACAGGAACATTTGATTTGAAGCCAAGTGATTCTCTGCAGATTTAATGTTCCTTATTATGCTGTGGGGTTTGGATAATAAAAATAAAATTAAAAAAAAATTAAATAAAAATTTATCCGTTTCCTACAAGCGGCGATAACATACACATATTTGTGTTCGCCTGATCTATCAATATGGAACAAGAATTTACCAGATTGCTAAACGGTGTAACGAGAGAAAAAATTCGAAATGCCAGAGTTTGTTTTTTTTGGGCGCAATAAAATGCAATAACTGGTGATCAAAAGATCGTATCTACACAAAAATGGTATCAATAAAAACTTCAGCTCAGCACACAAAAAATAAGCCTTCATCCAGCCCCAGATCACGAAAAATGGAGACGCTACAGGTCTTGGAAAATGGCGCCATTTTTTTTAACAAAATTTGGGGTTTTTTTTTACCACTTAAATAAAAGAGAACCTAGACATGTTTGGCGCCTGTGAACTCGTAATGACCTGGAGAATCATAATGGCAGCTCAGTTTTAGCATTTAGTGAACCTAGTAAAAAAGCCAAACAAAAAACAAGTGTGGTTTTCCGTGTCACTTATTTTCTCCATCCACAATTATGTGCCCACAACTCTGGAATGTTTCAATGTATCACAGTGATTTTGAGACTGTTTGGTCGTGACACATTATACTTTATGATTTAGCAAATTTAAGCCAATATGTTCTGCGTTTATATATAAAAAATATCAGAAATTAGGCAAAAAAAATCTAAAAATTATAAATTTTCAAACTTTGAATGACTATCCCTTTTTTCCAGACAGTCACACTTCAAAATACAGTAACACTGTAAATTAAATTTTCTTCATGCCTGATTTACATCAGCACTGTTTGTAAAATGTTCTTTTATTTCGTTAGGATGTTAGAGCTTTAGCAGTCATTTTTCGTTTATTCAAGGAAATTTACAAAACCTATTTTTTTAGGGACCTATTCAGTTTTGAAGTGACTTTGGGAAAAAGAAAAAGTGATAACATTATAACTACAGCGGCCCTCAACATATTGAAAAATGCATTCAGGTAATTTATTAACCCTTCAGTTGCTTTTCAGGAATTGATGCAAAGTGGCATGATGGGGAAGTAAAATCGTATTTTTACCACCTAAATGTTGCTAACTTCTGAACAGGCCACTACAGCGGCAGACTCTAGGCCATTATTTGGTCATG